>NW_027188071.1:0-47683 GCF_041381155.1 Argopecten irradians
TTGTTGATTCAGGAACCAAACTAATCTAGTATTTATCATACGTTCAAGAGTTTTACAAATACAGCTCGTGAGAAAGGGACGATAGTTATTGGCATCAGTAGCATCCTTCCCAGGGCTTCGGTATGGGTATTAAGTAGTAGATTCCTTCCAAGACTCGGAAAATTTTGCCAGAAGAATAGACTTGGTTAAATATAGTTAAAAGGGACAGTTTAGTGAAGCGTCTGGTTAATTGTGTTAAAAAACATATATGGAATTTCGTTACTTGTCCAGCTCAGCCGAGTCCTTTGATTTCTCGAGAGACTCGAGCAGTTTCTGGTAAGCTCGAAAGGCCTATTGTAACTTTCAGTATTGAAGGATTTCAAAATTTAGACGTCTCTTTTCCTATTCTCTTTTTTTAAATTTTTTGGAGAATGATTGTTTTTTGACCGATGAATGTTCAGCTCGAAATTTTGGCAAAGGTGTCGGCTATTTCGGATATTAGAAGAAATTTTCTTTCTTTAACTTTGAAATTGAGTTTAAAGATTTTGTTTTCTTAAACTTTGTTATTGATTTAAAACATTGTTCATCTATAAAGTTTTGCTTTCTTAAACTTTGTGATTAATTAAAACATTTGTTTCATAAACTTAATGACATATAAATTACGATTGTTAAACAAGTTTTGATGTATAGCAACATATACTATATTCAAGCAATCAAAAACATCGGTTTTACAATATGTTGTATGACGACTATGTCTGATAAATAAATATTGATAAATCGACATTTGTGTTTTTTATGACCAATTCCATGGTGGAGATCATGAAATGACCCGAATGCAAGAGTATCGTACCCATTTGGTAAGACCCAACGTTTGTCATCAAAGGCACATAGACCGGACTTGTTGTACGGTGTATATGTAGAGCTGATGTCTATCGATTCTAATTGAATTCATTTTACACATGTTGATTTTGTTTCTGAGATAAACAGTCTCTGTACATTTCATGATTTTAGATCTCGCTTAATTGTAGCCTTTGCAACACCTTTGGCAACCTGGTTTTTCATGTAAATGATCAATGAACTATAAAATCTGTCTTTTGGGGGGGTAGTCATTGTTCAAAAAAACCGATCGGTACTGTTCACGTACTCGCAGGGATACACACCCTTTCTGAGAAGCAATTTGTAGCCTCTGAATCGATAAATTCGCGGGAGAAGTTTTTTAAATTTCATCAAACCTTCATTGGACGAGATTTTTGGTCAGAGTCTCCAAGCTCTGAGGCATGAATTGAACCGAATCAATGAACCAAATATCGCCGAGACTGAAAACGAAATGGTATTTGTTCTGTAGTGTTCGCGCGATATATACATGTATTTCGCGTGATCTTTGAATTATCCCATATGCATTTCCGTGAGCGCGGCACCTGCGAAATTTCCACCACTTAAATTGACAATGGTCAACGACCAAAGTATCAAAATGTAGATGTATATGTCGTGTTAAGTTTATGTTGAATGTCCCATGTTATTTGTAAATGTGTTATATGCAAAAACAAATGCACACGTAATATTACCATTTTCCATAAAATTTCAATTTTTGAAATACAAAACTACATGTATCAATGGTACCGGTCAGCTAGGCTGCCAGAGTTACTGTTTCTTGATTCGTCATGATTCATAGATGAAACCCTCAGAATTAAGACCACGGTACCTCTCGCTGATTAAGATCCACTTTTGCCTCAGACCACTGGGTGGTTGTAATAGATAGGTGTTTAAATTATAAATGTAAATACTGTTATACATATTCTCAACAAATGTTATATGTTTCTGACGTCCCTTGCTCATACACATTTTCATTTACAGCGGTTCAGAGCGGTAGGGAGCGGGGTTTGCGAGAAAAATATTTCAAAGATTATAGGATAGATAACCACGTGAACCCCCATATATACATCTCTTCGTAGCAGTGTGCAGCCAAGCGAGAAGGTGTGATACATTGATCATGACCACATCAAAACAATAAGCAGTGATCTAGATTTTGTTTGTTTGTTTGAGTTTTACGGCCCATCGACAACTAAGGTCATTTAGGGCCGAACTACAAGTCATGCATTAATATCAGGATAAAAGTTCAGGGTAAGAAAAAAAGCAAGTAAGGACTAAAACACAGATTGTAAACGTTAATTTGATAAAAAAAAAGGTTTGCATGGGATAAAATAAATTTGGCTAAAACACATGAGAAAACTCATGCACAATGTTGATGAAACGATGAAATGTTGAGTTGATACGATGTATGATGAGAAAAACGTTCATATTTTGCTTAAAATGCCGATCTCTTTGAGATAATTAAAAATACGATTATGTCTCACGGCATGAAACAAAGTGTACATGTCGGAGACATCGTAGTATTTATCTCGTATGTGTTTTAAAATCAATACAATGCAATAAAATATGCTCCACTGTGAGAGGAGAATCACATGCATGGCATGTAGGAGGATCCTCCCCTCTCAATAGATAGGAATGTGTAAAATATGTGTGTCCAGTTCGGAGCCGAGAGAGTACAACTTCCTCTCTGCGGGTTTCTCCGACTGGACAGTTTAGGATTAAGTGTAGGTTGAATTTTAAACAGTTTATTGTTTGTTTCGGTAGACCACCTTTGTTGCCAATGGTGTTTGATGGCTGACTGAATTGAAGGTTTGATGTCGGTGTATGGTAGTTTCAAATCTGTTTGTGCTAGGCGAAGAGCAGTCTTAGCTGCTTCATCAGCCTGTTCATTCCCCTTTATACCCACATGACTGGGAATCCAGAGATAAGTAATTTGAGTTTTAGAAGATAATCGAAATGTTCGGATTAAAAGATTTTGGATTAGAGTATTTCTAGGGCTAATTGATTTTTAAGCCGGAAGAACCGAAAGAGAGTCTGAACAGATGATTGCCTTTTTCAATGCGGTGTTCTTCGATGTGGTCAAGAGCCAGACCGATAGCACAAGCTTCCGCAGAGAAAATGGAGGCAACATCTGGAAGTCGGATAGAGGAACAGTGATTAGATTTTAAGCCGTCAGTGTAGATCTGAACATGGTCAGGGAAAGCCCTAATGCACTCCCGAAAGGAGGATTTGTGTTCTTCGGGTAATGCACTGGATTTTGCCCTCTCATGTAGCGATAAATTGATATCAGGTGTTTGAATGAGCCATGATGGTACATCCGGTACGGTGTACTCTTCAATGGTGTCGAAATTTATATTTAGTTCCAGCAAATATTTAGAAATTCTGATGCCAAATGTTGGTACGAGATTCTGATTTTGTGTAAATATGTTTTGATGTTGTGGATTGAAACAAGGTTAAATGCGGGATATTTGGGGTTGGATTTCAGTTGAGCAGCATACTGTAAGGATAATTTCTTTCGCCGATCGTCTAGAGATGGCTCATTAGCTTCCACATTCAGACTCTTCACAGGTGTTGTTCGAAAAGCTCCAAGTGCGAGATGTTAGTTTCGTCTGTACTTAGAAGTGCCCCAGCCCCAGACAGGAGAGACGGAAGTTGGTTCATGTGTCGATTTGGAAGCTGATGTAATGATGTATTTTTTTAAAGTAATAGGCCTTTCCAGGAGGCTTTATTCTATGGGGATGGTAAGCCTACATCTGTTGAAAGAGTACGTGAAGGATCTCATTGATGAAATATCTGATATGGAGAATAATGGAGCATACTTCAACAATATAACCATCAAGTTAAGCTCAAAGCTTTTGTTTGTGACACACCAGCACGGTCTTTTTGAAGTGTATTAAAGAAGACATCGGACTCACCGGAGACTGGTTTAACAATGATTTGGTCCTGATCCCTTTATTGCATCACATGGAAAGATACAAATGGTATGTAATTAACTTAACTTAATTAACTTAAGGTTGTATTCTTCTGAGGTTTCAGTCTCGTTGAAGTCTCATTTCGACATAGATCAAAGAATTTATGTGATTTTCAAAAATACAATTTATCAATATCTGTAGCAAATTGCCAGTTGCAAAATTTTGGCAAAAAATTACATTTCTATTTTTAGTAGATTTTTTACACAGGAATCTTAAGAAATGGCTCATTTGGGCGGCCCTTTTGAAATTGTGTCTTTTTTTCGCTTTGAGTAGAGCTACAGTTTTACCTTTTTTACGGATATTGTTTTTACTTAAATCATCACTGCGCCAGCATTTTTAGCTGTATCGAGCTATTTTTTGCTGTAAATCTTTACTATGTCCGTGGTATTTAAAATTTGCGCATTAATGAGTGAAATGATACACTTTTGTCGCTCTATTTTTACATTTAATGGTTAATTGAGCACTTTTATTTTTTACTCTAAATTACTGAAAAATAACAAATATTCAAATGGGGCAAAAAAGTAAGCACACAGACCCCACACTTTTCTTCCTGATTTGGAATGAACAACCCATTCCCTATTAATATGCAAAATATTAACAAAAGTTTAATACCAGAACTGTTTCTATAAAGGGTTAAATTCGGCAAAAACGGCTGAAAACGGTGCATTTTGCAGCTCAAAATTAAGGGGTAGGGGTAGCATATGTTGTTATTTATGAGAAAAAAAATTAGCCTAATAAATCAAAACTGGTATGTTTTTAAAGTTTTGGTTTGTTTGATTGATTAACGTCCTATTAACAGCTATGGTCATGCAAGGACGGCCTCCCCGTGTATGTGGTATGTTGCGTGTATGTTGTGCGAGGAACGTGTTTTGGGAGACTGCGGTATATTCATATTGTGTCTTCTTGTATAGTGGAACTTTTGCCCTTTTTATAGTGCTATATCACTGGAGAATGCCGCCGAAGACACCAAGCAACATCCCCACCCCGTCACAACATTATACTGACAACGGGCGAATCAGTCGTCCATCTCCCTGTATGCTGAGCGCTAAGCGGGAGCAGAAACTACCACTTTTATAGACTTTGGTGCGTCTCGGCCAGGGGACAGAACCCAGAGCCTTCCCCACAGTGGCAAAACGCTCAACTCAAGGCCAAAAGTGAGGCGGTGCCAAGGGAGGCATTAGGAAAGATAAAGTAAGTTAGGAAGAAGAGAAAAGATAAGATCCTAAATTTAGTCGCCTCTTACAATCATGCAATAGGGGCAGCAGGTACAATTCTTAAGCCCTACCTGCAGGGCGGTGTTTTTAAAGAAGAGTACTGGAAAATAAATTCTACAAACATCCATACATATCAAACAACTCATTAGGAAATTATGGCTTTAATCCCTTGTGTATATGGTCAAAACGGCAAAATTTCCATTAAATCCAATATTTTGTCAATTAAGTATCTTTGAATGACAATAGCTCAAAAATGAGCACACGGACATATGATTTTTCTTTTCTTTCATTTTCTTTTATTGTATGAACTTCTATTTCCAAAAATCTATGAGAAACAAGAGGCCCAAAGGGCCTTAACGGTCATCTGACTACCTTGACAATAGTAAAATTAATTATATATGGTGTCACTTTGTCAGGATCATGTCAGGATCATTTTCAATTTCTTTCAACAAATTTTATTTCAAACAAATTGGCCCAAGGGCCTTATAATTAACACAGAGGAAATTAATTAGATATAGTGTCATGGTAGTCATCTTCGATTTGGGATCAACCAGAGATGTAACAATACTTTGTCGGGACCATGTCAGGATCATTTCATGCAAGTTTCAGCCAAATCGCACCGGTAGAACTTGAGAAGAAGTTCAAAATGTGTTTTCAAGATGGCGGCTGTGGCGGCCATCTTGGATTTCAGATCGACCCGAAAAATAACAACACTTTGTCGGGACCATGTCAGGATCATTTCATGCAAGTTTCAGCCAAATCGCACCGGTAGAACTTGAGAAGAAGTTCAAAATGTGTTTTCAAGATGGCGGCTGTGGCGGCCATCTTGGATTTCAGATCGACCCGAAAAATAACAACACTTTGTCGGGACCATGTCAGGATCATTTCATGCAAGTTTCAGCCAAATCGCACCGGTAGAACTTGAGAAGAATTTCAAAATGTGTTTTCATGATGGCGGCTGTGGCGACCATCTTGGATTTCAGATCGACCCGAAAAATAACAAGACTTTGTCGGGACCATGTCAGGATCATTTCATGCAAGTTTCAGCCATATAGCACCGGTAGAACTTGAGAAGAAGTTCAAAATGTGTTTTCAAGATGGCGGCTGTGGCGGCCATCTTAGATTTCGGATCAACCCGAAAAATAACAACACTTTGTCGGGACCATGTCAGGATCATTTCATGCAAGTTTCAGCCAAATCGCACCAGTAGAACTTGAGAAGAAGTTCAAAATGTGTTTTCAAGATGGCGGCTGTGGCGGCCATCTTGGATTTCGGATCGACCCGAAAAATAACAACACTTTGTCGGGACCATGTCAGGATCATTTCATGCAAGTTTCAGCCATATCGCACCGGTAGAACTTGAGAAGAAGTTCAAAATGTGTTTTCAAGATGGCGGCTGTGGCGGCCATCTTGGATTTCGGATCGACCCGAAAAATAACAACACTTTGTCGGGACCATGTCAGGATCATTTCATGCTAGTTTCAGCCAAATCGCACTGGTAGAACTTGAGAAGAAGTTCAAAATGTGTTTTCAAGATGGCGGCTGTGGCGGCCATCTTGGATTTCGGATCGACCCGAAAAATAACAACACTTTGTCGGGACCATGTCAGGATCATTTCATGCAAGTTTCAGTCAAATCGCACCGGTAGAACTTGAGAAGAAGTTCAAAATGTGTTTTCAAGATGGCGGCTGTGGCAGCCATCTTGGATTTTCGGATTGACCCGAAAAATAACAACACTTTGTCGGGACCATGTCAGGATCATTTCATGCTAGTTTCAGCCAAATCGCACTGGTAGAACTTGAGAAGAAGTTCAAAATGTGTTTTCAAGATGGCGGCTGTGGCGGCCATCTTGGATTTCGGATCGACCCGAAAAATAACAACACTTTGTCTTGATCATGTCAGGATCATTTCATGCAAGTTTCAGTCAAATCGCACCGGTAGAACTTGAGAAGAAGTTCAAAATGTGTTTTCAAGATGGCGGCTGTGGCGGCCATCTTGGATTTCGGATCGACCCGAAAAATAACAACACTTTGTCGGGACCATGTCAGGATCATTTCATGCAAGTTTCAGCCAAATTGCACAGGTAGAACTTGAGAAGAAGTTCAAAATGTGAAAAGTTAACGCACGGCGGACGGCGGACGGCTGACGGCGGACGGCGCACGGCGCACGACGACGGACGAAACATGACGACTATAGGTCATCCTGACCCTTCGGGTCAGATGACCTAAAAAAGTTTAATACAAGAAAGTTTTGACTTCTGAGAGGAGTACATCCTTAACTGGGAAAATCACTATTCACAGGTCATATACCTGTACGAAATTCAGAATCGGATTCTGATCGGAAAAACAGAAATTCCTATTGGAATACAATCGGATTCTTCAAAATTTACCAAAAATCTGATCGGACACGGATTCCGTGTGCAATATCTGATCGGATTCTAAGAAGCATTGTTTTGTTTGTTTGTTTGTTTGAGTTTTATGGCCCATCAACAACTAAGGTCATTTAGGGCCAAACTACAAGTCATGCATTAATATCAGGATAAAAGTTCAGGGTAAGAAAAAACAAGTATGGACTAAAACACAGATTGTAAACGTTAATTTGATAAAAAAAAGGTTTGCATGGGATAAAATAAATTTGGCTAAAACACATGAGAAAACTCATGCACAATGTTGATGAAACGATGAAATGTTGAGTTGATACGATGTATGATGATGAGAAAACGTTCATATTTTGCTTAAAATACCGATCTCTTTGAGATAATTAACAAGAGGCCCAAAGGGCCTTAACGGTCATCTGACTACCTTTGCAATAGTAAAATTAATTATATATGTTGTCACTTTATCAGGACCATGTCAGGATCATTTCATGCAAGTTTCAGTCACATCCCACCTGTAGAACTTGAGGAGAAGTTCAAAATGTGTTTTCAAGATGGCGGCTGTGGCGGCCATCTTGGATTTTGGATCGACTCGAAAAATAACAACACTTTGTCGGGACCATGTCAGGATCATTTGATGCAAGTTTCAGCCAAATCGCACTGGTAGAACTTGAGAAGAAGTTCAAAATGTGTTTTCAAGATGGCGGCTGTGGCGGCCATCTTGGATTTCGGATTGATCCGAAAAATAACAACACTTTATCAGGACCATGTCAGGATCATTTCATGCAAGTTTCAGTCAAATCCCATCTGTAGAACTTGAGGAGAAGTTCAAAATGTGTTTTCAAGATGGCGGCTGTGGCGGCCATCTTGGATTTCGGATCGACCCGAAAAATAACAACACTTTGTCGGGACCATGTCAGGATCATTCGGGTCAGATGACCTAAAAATACGATTATGTCTCACGGCATGAAACAAAGTGTACATGTCGGAGACATCGTAGTATTTATCTCGTATGTGTTTAAAATCAATACAATGCAATAAAATATGCTCCACTGTGAGAGGAGAATCACATGCATGGCATGTAGGAGGATCCTCCCCTCTTAATAGATAGGAATGTGTAAAATATGTGTGTCCAGTTCGGAGCCGAGAGAGTACAACTTCCTCTCTGCGATCTCTCCGACTGGACAGTTTAGGATTAAGTGTAGGTTGAATTTTAAACAGTTTATTGTTTGTTTCGGTAGACCACCTTTGTTGCCAATGGTGTTTGATGGCTGACTGAATTGAAGGTTTGATGTCGGTGTATGGTAGTTTCAAATCTGTTTGTGCTAGGCGAAGAGCAGTCTTAGCTGCTTCATCAGCCTGTTCATTCCCCTTTATACCCACATGACTGGGAATCCAGAGATAAGTAATTTGAGTTTTAGAAGATAATCGAAATGTTCGGATTAAAAGATTTTGGATTAGAGTATTTCTAGGGCTTCTTGATTTCAAAGCCTGAAGAACCGAAAGAGAGTCTGAACAGATGATTGCCTTTTCAATGCGGTGTTCTTCGATATGGTCAAGCGCCAGACCGATAGCACATGCTTCCGCAGAGAAAATGGAGGCAATATCCGGGAGTCGGATAGAGGAGCAGTGATTAGATGTACAGCATGCTGCCGCAACTTTATCACCATCTTTTGATCCGTCAGTGTAGATCTGAACATGGTCAGGGAAAGCCTTAATGCACTCCCGAAAGGAGGATTTGTGTTCTTCGGGTAATGCACTGGATTTTGCCTCTTTTGTAAATATTTCTTGGTGTTGTGGATTGAATACAAGGTTAAATGCAGGATTTTTGGGGTTGGATTTCAGTTGAGCAGCATACTGTAAGGATAATTTCTTTCGTCGATCGTCTAGAGATGGCTCATTAGCTTCCACATGGGGACTCTTCACAGGTGTTGTTCGAAAAGCTCCAAGTGCGAGACGCAGTTTCTAAATCCAACTGGATATAGAATAGGATTTTACAGACTGGGATTTTTGTTTCTAAGAAGCAAAAATTCCAGTCTGTAAAATCCTATTCTATATCCAGTTGGATTTTAGAGAATTGGAAAAATATTCCGACTGTGACACAGATTTCTGAACTTTGTAATATTGACAGAGTCAGATTTTCTGACTTAGAGTTTTCACTGACACAGATTTTCTGACTTAGAGTTTTCACTGACATACAGATTCCAAACTTTAACTTTAAACAGACAAAGATTTTCAAGCTTTTAGTATATATAATCCAACAAATTCACTTAACACTTTAACATATTCATAAAAAACAATTATCTTCTTTTAATTTTAGTTTCATTTAAAGATGCTCCACCGCTGACAAATGGTATTTTTTCACTTTCAAAAGCAGGAGCAGACGATTAAGTATTTTTCGTCAGTTACAAAAGTTACTTACTTGACACAATTACCACCATTGAAAACTTTGAGCTTCTAATTTTACTTTAAGTTAAAAATATGAAAAATAATTAATTGCATCCCGAAAAAAAATCCGTGGCACTATATTCTATATGAAATGAAGTACTGATTGCGCATGCACCAAAGGCGAAATAAATTATTTTATATTATTTTTTGTTTTAATTAGGCATATATATACACGATTAAACACAAATTATTGTTCGAATGATGAATATCATTTATGCTCTGTCGGCGGTGGAACATCTTTAAGATTTTTTTATTAGCAGATATTGAAATAAAACATGTGTAATATCATCATACTAATATGAGCAAAGAGGCCAGCAAACATTAATTTTTATGTCATAAAAATTAACTTTGAAATCCATAATTCTACACAATATATTTGTTTTCTATTATCCATAGGGGTTTCCAAATCAAATTTGATTCAAACAGCAACTATTTGGTATGGTGAAATGTAGTCTTTTTGCAAGGTTCAAGAATATATCCTGTATTATTATGATCACCAGTACCATCAGTCTCTGGCAATTTTCACAATACATGTATTATAATAAATACATATTCCAATTAAAACATTCATTTTTTAAGTTCTTCTTATTAACTTATTTAATAGTTATCATAACAGGTAGGTAAAATAGGTAATTTCAAATTTTTCTGTCCTGATATTATATATGTATACTAATTAAGTCCAGATCCCAGGCCAGTGTGTATAACCAATATGTTGCTGAGATCAACATCTCTTATCATGTAGATGGGCCCAGCTGGGCACTGGACTAGGGAGGTCAAGGGATAGGATTCTGAGTCATAAAAATTCATGGGGCCAACCAAAGGGCATAGGTTTATATCTAAACAAGTATGATTTATCTATTAAATCTATTTACTGGAATATATGATAATTATGTTTATAGAATTATATAAACATGTCTGTAATGTAGTTGTTTTCAATCAAATATGTCAAATGAAAAACAAAATCACTTTTTAATGACTATGGCAGTTAGAATGAAAATCCTTTCTTGAGCCCCAATTTTTCCAACCGGAATCTACATTCTAGCACTTTTGAAAGTGAATGCTGTTGATGGAGGGAGACTATTTTCTTCTCTGTGATTTTGTGTGAATATACAACTATAAAAGTGTTCTAGGAATGGAACTAGCTTGTGCTGTTTTGGATTCTATGGTTCAGTGAAAGGTAATATCCAACTACATTAACAGAAGAGCATTTATTGATGTATTAATGAGAAGGAGATGAAGATTTCAGCCATGAGAGCAATATAAATTCATACTGGTGAGTTCTAAATTCATAGAAATATTTGGAGAGTATATATACTATGTAATTATTGTAATACTTAGCTTGTGGGACATATATTTAGTTAAATGATGAGAAAGCTATTGTCATATTGAATATTATTGCCAGTAAAATCCTTCTTGAGATCAATATTGTTGGATCATATCAGTACAAAGCAGAAAAATTAGCATTTATGAAGCATCAGTATATTGTTTGTAAACATAAAATTGTATCACTATGCTATAATTTACAGCTTGCATCCACTTGAACTATTGAAATATGTCAAATACATGTCCAGAGCAGAAATAGTTTGAAACCTCAGTCAGAGAGGTCAATCAATACATATATACAATAATGCATGCTTTTTGTCCAGCTTGTTTTTCCTAAAAGCTAGCTGTGATTTTATTGGATTTCAGTGAATATATAATACTGATGCAGCTTTAACTATAATGTTAATATAAAAGTGTTAGATGTCTGTGTAAACGTAAAATTCAGTAACAAGAAGTACAAAATAGCACTCTTTTGTTCTATTTTACTCACAAAGGATGACACTTCATCTGCTAACGACATGTTCACAAGCAACATTGTTGCAATTCTTATTTCCCATGATCGGACAAGTGATCATGAATGGCGCACATGTTTACTTTCACTATCGGTATGCTGTATATGACAACACCAGAGGCTATCCGAATGAAGACTACGTCACTCTTTTGTACTTCCTGTTGCGCATGTGCAGTAAACAACATCTGTCACGGACATTCTGGGCTCTGTCAGCTTGTTACATTACGATTGTATGATGTTACCGATTGATATTAAATTGATATACCAATGCCATTTGCAGTATTGGAGAATAAATCTCTCACATTTCATTATGATTACATTGAAATTTGCTCCATCTGCAGATCGCCCCAAACAACATAGGTAAATTGTACCACTAAGCTAACTCACGAAGTTGATACGTTCACATAGGAATACGTTCACATACTGTAGGAATACATGTCGAGTATCTAGGTACGGATCGGATACTCAAATTCGGGTACACGAGGACAAAATTTAGTACCCATACCAACCCTACTTATACATACTTAAATCCTGTCAATTCCTTTATTTAGTGTTATCTAAACTAGAAGTTCATCCTATATGCAAATGATTGGCGAGAATTTAGGTCATCGATCGCTATCATTCATGCAAATTATTCTCACTATTTTCCATTAATAGACAATGATATTATAGCTTTGGACACATTTTTGAAACTATAACACTTAAGGAAATACTACAGATTTTTTTCATGCAATCGTAATTACACCATGACAGCATATTTGCTTTAGAAAGCGGATTTTTTGGACCTGAGGTGTAGTACTTTTTCACGCTAGGTGGTGTCGTAGTCGAAAAGGCATTTCCAGTATTTCCGGTATCGCAGGCAATGACAATACGCTGTAAGGCTATATAGCCTTAAGCGTAAAAAAACATTGTCTTATTATCTAAAGGACTAAAGAGGCATTGAAATATTATAAATATATTAGCTAAAAGCCATAATATGGTTAAAGGACTAAATTGACTTTTTTAACCTCTATATAAGATAATTATTTAATAAAAAAAATCCTGCTTACAAACTTTCTTGTTAGTTTTTTGTTTCATTTTGTTGACTTCCCTGGTGTACTAATAAATCCGATCAGATATGTGGCTACATTAAACTATCATCTGGTTTGCAGAAAATCTGATAAGATTTTTTTCCAGAAATCCAATCGGAATAACATTCAAAATACGATTGGGTTTTTAGAAAAATCTGATCAGATTTTTTTCTCTAAATTCTGGTCGGAATTTTGAGTCGGATTTTATCTGCTGAGATTTTAATACAACTGGATTTTTTTCTGCACGGAAAATCTTACTCTATTCATTTAAATATTACGCACCTGTTTTCCGATCACAAAACAGTTTTCCCGATCGGATTCATGAAATTATGATCAGATTTTGATATACTGTAAAGAGAAGATATAAATCCGTGCAGATTTTTGAACATTGAAATCCGATCAGATTCCGATTCCAGTCCGACCAGATTATTTCGTACAGGTTATCAGAGTGTGTATTGAATTTATTTTGTCTAGCTTATTTAAACAAATTGAAAGGTTTGCAAAAATGCAGTCGTATTATTTGTAAACGTTGTCAGATATAATATTGATTATATTTTTTTTATTATATTTATTCGTTTGTTTCAATTTAAAATATCATATAATAACAAAATGATCGGAAATTCGGGACGAATGCATATTGTGGCCAAACACAAGTAATGCGTTAATGCGATCAGGTACAGGTTTTTTGGTTTGTTTGATTAATTAACGTCCTATTAACAGCTATGGTCATGTAAGAATGATCTCCCATGTATGCGGTGTGTTGCGTGTATACATTGCGGAAACGGAAGATGAGGAAGTTACAAATCCACCAAGAGTTAGAAAAAGGCAAGGACATTTTTATCCATGTTAAAGTTATGTTGTGCCGTAACTGTGTGAAAAAATTTCGTATAGCTTCAAATGTCTTATAAACGATAGTTACAACACATACATAATGTTCTTTGAGTATAGAAGAAAACACAGCTGTAGTCAGTTAGCAATTACTAAAAATAATATGAAAATGTGAAATGATATTGTAGACCACAACACAATACAGGAGAAGCGAATGTATATAGGCTTGTTATTAATTTATCAAACAAACAAAAAAATTAAGTCCGGTGGATTGTTGAAAAGTTGAATTGAAGAATCAAGCAGTTCAGACTGTTGGATAAAGTTTTGCTTAACACTTTAATACCTACTATCGGAGATTTCGTATCTACATCATGTACCTTGTGTAATGGGTTTCGACCACCAATAGGTAGCCACGATCCAGCCAAAGATTTTGGAAAAGCAATTCAATGAGATTGATCTACATCTGGTTGAAAAAGAACTCAAAGAAATCAAAATGTTACAAAATGTTGGGGACTGTAAGGAATTCAGGTCTTATCCATCTCCAAAGATCTCGAACACTTTTTGAAAATTCCCACGATACTCAATGTGCTTAAAGGTGTAAGAAGGAAGCAAGGAAAAAAGTCTTAATCCAGAGGAGCCAATCGTAGATTTTGTGGAAATCCTGTTTGATAGAATCAAATTAAAGTGCGGTCAGATTTAGTATATGATAAACATACTGGAAAACTGATAGGATCCTGTGACCTTGACAAAGTTGGTAACGAACATTTATATTTGGAGAAATGCATGAACGGTGACACTTCAAATATTGCGAAATTCATGCTTGTGTTTATGGTGAGATGTGTAGCTGTTGACTTATGATTCCATTCGGCTGCTTTGCTTCAACTATTGTGACAGCAGACTTACTGCATTCTATACTGTCGAAAGCACTAAACTGAAAGTGTTATTTTTGCATGTGATGTAGCAACACGTCATGCAGTAGTTACAAGGAGAGGAGTAATGCTTGTATCTAAAAGATCAGGATATGAAAAGGCAAATTAGAACTAACAAGGGCCCAATGGGCCGAATCGCTAACCTTCTATCTGGTAATCATGCCTATTTCATACTTAACAATAGGAGAGTGAATAAGAATTTATATCATGCCGAAGTACGTTAGAGGCCTCTTTGCCTCTTGGTAATAAAGAAGTCATTTAAATATGTATATGACCCCTGTGACCTACACGTCATGTAGCAGGACAATCTAGTAATGATTGTATCTAAATGATTAGGATAAAACATAGCAAACAACGAACTATAAACCACAGATTGTAAAGTTTAATTTAATAAAAACATTGTATCGGATAAAATAATTTTGGTTAAAACACTCGAAAAAACTCATGCATTATTAATGAAACGACAATATGTTGGGTTGATACCATGAGACATCGCAATACTTATCTCGTATGTGATTAAAATCAATACAGTGCATTGAAACATGCTCCACTGTGAGAGGAGAATCACGTGCATGTCATGTAAGTGGATCCTCCCCTCTCAATATATAGGCACGTGTAAAATATTTGTGTCCAATTCGGACAACTTCCTCTCTGCGGTCTCTCCAACTGGATAGTTTAGGATTAAATGTAGATTGTATTTTTTGTTTGTTTGTTTGAGTTTTACGGCCCATCGACAACTAAGGTCATTTAGGGCCAAACTACAAGTCAGGCACCAACATCAGGATAAAAGATCAGGGTAAGAAAAGGCAAGTAAGGATTAAAACACAGATTGTAAACGTCCATTCGATAAAAAAAGGTTTGCATGTGATAAAATAGTCTTGGCTAAAACACATGAGAAAACTCATGCAAAATGTTGATGAAACGATGAAATGTTGAGTTGATACGATGATATGATGAGAAAAACGTTCATATTTTATCTAAAATACCAATTTCTTTGAGATAATTAAAAATACTATTATGTCTCACGGCAAGAAACAAAGTGTACATGTCGGAGACATCGTAGTGCTTATCTCGTATGTGCTTAAAATCAATACAGTGCACTAAGATATGCTCCACTGTGAGAGGAGAATCACATGCATGACATGTTGGAGGATCCTCCCCTCTCAATAGATAGGAATGTGTAAAATATGTGTGTCCAGTTCGGAGCCGAGAGAGAACAACTTCCTCTCTGCGGTCTCTCCGACTGGACAGTTTAGGATTAAGTGTAGGTTGAATTTTAAACAGTTTATTGTTTGTTTCGGTAGACCACCTTTGTTGCCAATGGTGTTTGATGGCTGACTGAATTGAAGGTTTGATGTCGGTGTATGGTAGTTTCAAATCTGTTTGTGCTAGGCGAAGAGCAGTATTAGCTGCTTTATCAGCCTGTTCATTCCCCTTTATACCCACATGACTGGGAATCCAGAGATAAGTAATTTGAGTTTTAGAAGGTAATCGAAATGTTCAGATTAAAAGATTTTGGATTAGAGTATTTCTAGGACATCTTGATTTCAAAGCCTGAAGAACCGAAAGAGAGTCTGAACAGATGATTGCCTTTTCAATGCGGTGTTCTTCGATGTGGTCAAGAGCCAGACCGATAGCACAAGATTCCGCAGAGAAAATGGAGGCAACATCTGGAAGTCGGATAGAGGAACAGTGATTAGATGTACAGCATGCTGCCGCAACTTTATCACCATCTTTTGAACCGTCAGTGTAGATCTTAACATGATCAGGGAAAGCTCTGATGCACTCCCGAAAGGAGGATTTATGTTCTTCAGGTAATGCACTGGACTTTGCCCTCTCATGCAAAGATAAATTGATATCAGGTGTTTGAATGAGCCATGGTGGTACATCCGATAATGGTGTACTCGTCAATGGCGTCGAAATTTATATTTAGTTCCTGCAAAAAATTTGAAATTCTGATGCCAAATGTTGGTATGAGCTTTTGATTTTGTCTGAATATGTCCTGGTGTTGTGGATTAAATACAAGATCGAATGCGGGGTTTTTGGGATTGGATTTCAGTTGGGCAGCATACTGTAAGGATAATTTCTTTCGTCGATCGTCTAGAGATGGCTCATTAGCTTCCACATGGAGACTCTTCACAGGTGTTGTTCGAAAAGCTCCAAGTGCCAGACGCAGTCCCTGATTCTGGATAGGGTCAAGCATCTGTAGATAGGAGCTGCGAGCCGATCCATAGACAATAGAGCCGTAGTCAAGTTTTGATCTAATAAGTGCCCGGTAGATACACAGAAGCATTTCACGGTCTGCACCCCAATCAGAATGGGACAGAACACGTAGAATGTTCAGCGCCTTCGAGCACTTATCCTTCAGATGTTTGATATGTGGAACAAAGGACAGTTTCGAATCAAATATTAGTCCAAGAAATTTAGTTTGTTCAACTACTGGAATTTTAATTCCATTGAGTGTGAGGTCAGGATCATTGTGTGGTTTTCGTTTTTGACAGAAGTGCATACAGACAGTTTTTGATCTTGAAAATCTAAAGCCATTTTCGTCAGCCCAATTTTGTAATTTGCCTAAACATTGTTGTAGTTGTCGTTCTATAGTGTGCATGTTTTTTGATCTGTAACAGATCAAGAAATCATCCACAAATAGAGACCCTTCCGTAGATTGGCCAAGACATTTAGTTATGCTGTTAATTTTTAGTCCAAAAAGTGTGACGGACAGGATACCACCCTGAGGGACGCCCATCTCCTGTGTTTCTGTTTCTGAATAAGTTGAACCCGTTCGAACTTTGAAATGCCTGTCAGATATAAAATTTGATATAAACTTTGGCAAATTACCACGTATACCGATGTCATGGAGATCGTTCATGATTCCATATTGCCAAGTTGTGTCGTATGCCTTTTCAAGGTCAAAGAATATGGCGACAAGATGTTCTTTCTTGGCAAATGCTTCTCGTATAAATGTTTCTAGTCTAACTAAGTGGTCTACCGTTCCCCTGCGGTTTCTAAAGCCGCTTTGCAAAGGACTTAAAATATTGTTTGATTCCAGGAACCAAACTAATCTAGTATTTATCATACGTTCTAGAGTTTTACAAATACAACTCGTCAATGAAATAGGACGATAGTTATTGGCATCAGTAGCATCTTTCCCGGGCTTCGGAAGGGGTATAATAGTAGATTCCTTCCAAGACTCGGGAATTTTGCCAGAAGAGTAAACTTGATTAAATATAGTTAAAAGACATTTTAGTGAAGATTCTGGTAATGGTTTTAAAAACATATATGGAATTTCGTCTGGTCCAGCTGCCGAGTCCTTTGATTTCTCAAGGGACTCTAGCAATTCTGGTATCTCGAAAGGCCTATTGTAACTTTCACTATTGGAGGATTTAAAATTAAGACGTCTCTTTTCCTTTTCCTTTTTAAATTTTTGAAATTTTTTGGAATGATTTTTGATGGATGAATTTTTAGCAAAATTTTTGGCAAAGGCGTCAGCTATTTCGGATTTTGAAGAAAATATTTTATTGTTGTTAATGAGGTGGGAGGATGGTGTTGCTTTTCTTTTCCCACTGATTTTACCAATCATTTCCCAAACTTTCTTCGAAGATGTATTGGAATTAATTTTTGAGATGTACTCTTTCCAAGTACTTTTCTTGTCGGATTTGATAGACCTTCGAGCTTTTGCTCTCCAAATTTTAAAATTGTTATAGTTTGAGACGGTTGGCGAAGCCAAGTACCGCCTCAGAGCGGAATTTCTACCAGATCTATTGATAAATGAATCATTTGAGAGACGAAACTTTGTAGGCTTTGGCACGGATTTTGGTATGGTTTTTGTAGCGATAGAAGTGAGTGCTTCTGTGAAAATTTTAATGGGGTCATCGAGGTTCAAAAATTTATCCTCAATGAGCTCCTCTGCGCACAAATTTTTAAATTGAACCCAGTCCGCCTTATGTAGATTCCAACGAGGAATATGCTCCTCAAGTTTTGGTGACCCTGTTTTTAAGTATAATTGGAAAGTGATCGCTCCCACAGAGATCACCGTTGACCATCCAATCATAATCCAGAAGAATTGATGGATGGCACAACGATAGATCAATGTGGGTAAGCGAGCCAGAGGCAGGGTGTAAATATGTTGGGGCATTGGTGTTATAAAGACATAAGCTGTTTTTATTAATAAAATCTTCGATACGTCTACCTCTATCGTCAGTGCCTGGGGAGCCCCAGAGGCTATTATGACCGTTAAAGTCACCCATGATAATATATGGCACTGGTAGTTGTGATACGATGTTACTCAGTTCATCACAACTAAATGGAGTATTTGGAGGTAAATATATAGAACAGACTGTTATTTTTCGGTGAAGAGTTGCGCTTATAGCAACAGCTTGCAAGGTGGTATCTAGCTGAATGTGTCTGTGAGGAACGTTTTTATGCACCGCCACCGCCACACCACCTGATGGGCGGCCACCTGTTGTTGGAGTTTTGGTGTATAGTGTTTGTTTTGTTTGTTTGTTTGAGTTTTACGGCCCATCGACAACTAAGGTCATTTAGGGCCAAACTACAAGTCATGCATTAATATCAGGATAAAAGATCACGGTAAGAAAAGGCAAGTAAGGACTAAAACACATATTGTAAACGTTTATTTGATAAAAAAAAAAAAAAAAAAAACAGTTTTGCATGGGATAAAATAGTTTTGGCTAAAACACATGAGAAAACTCATGCACAATGTTGATGAAACGATGAAATATTGAGTTGATACGATGTATGATGATGAGAAAACGTTCATATTTTGCTTAAAATACCAATCTCTTTGAGATAATTAAAAATACGATTATGTCTCACGGCATGAAACAAAGTGTACATGTCGGAGACATCGTAGTATTTATCTCGTATGTGTTTAAAATCAATACAATGCAATAAAATATGCTCCACTGTGAGAGGAGTATCACATGCATGGCATGTAGGAGGATCCTCCCCTCTCAATAGATAGGAATGTGTAAAATATGTGTGTCCAGTTCGGAGCCGAGAGAGAACAACTTCCTCTCTGCGGTCTCTCCGACTGGACAGTTTAGGATTAAGTGTAGGTTGAATTTTAAACAGTTTATTGTTTGTTTCGGTAGACCACCTTTGTTGCCAATGGTGTTTGATGGCTGACTGAATTGAAGGTTTGATGTCCGTGTATGGTAGTTTCAAATGTGTTTGTGCTAGGCGAAGAGCAGTCTTAGCTGCTTTATCAGCGTGTTCATTCCCCTTTATGCCCACATGACTGGGAATCCAGAGATAAGTAATTTGAGTTTTAGAAGATAATCGAAATGTTCGGATTAAAAGATTTTGGATTAGAGTATTTCTAGGGCTTCTTGATTTCAAAGCCTGAAGAACCGAAAGAGAGTCTGAACAGATGATTGCCTTTTCAATGCGGTGTTCTTCGATGTGGTCAAGAGCCAGACCGATAGCACAAGCTTCCGCAGAGAAAATGGAGGCAACATCTGGAAGTCGGATAGAGGAACAGTGATTAGATGTACAGCATGCTGCCGCAACTTTATCACCATCTTTTGAGCCGTCAGTGTATAGTGTAAATTGTCGGAGATTGATGGTGTCTTTCAGCATTATTTCTTGAAGGCAGAATATGGATGGGTTTTTTGTTTGTATAAGATGTTTTAATTCTTCTATGTTCGCTTTAAATCCGCGTATGTTCCATTGTATGATAGTGTTTGTCTCTATATTGATCCTTGAGGATAGTTTGTCGGACCGACAGGACTACTTGAAGCAGGTTGTTTGGTGGCAATAAATGTGTTGTCACCAAACTCGCTGTCGTCCGATAGAACATCATAGATGTTCCGTCCAAGGATAGGGTCATCTGATCCCTTACTGGGTTTGTTGTTTAGTGCAGGGAGCCTCGCCAGCTTTACCTTGGTGGTTTTGGTCTGGCGTTGCTCCTGCGGTGGTGTATTTGCTGGACGCTTTGCTTTATCGGGGAGTTTTTTAACGTCAATAGACGGTGAAGATGTAGCACGTCTATGACGAGCGGCGGTAACTTTTTTTTCTGATGTTCGGTGTTTGAATTTGGTGTTGTGTAAGTCCTGGAGACGCCGGTGGGATTGGCGTTTTAGCTCCAGGTGGCCCAGCAGGTGGATTTTGTTGTGGTTTGTGTTGTGGCTTAGATGGACCCGACTTGAACCTGTTCGGGTCCCCAATGATTACTTTACAGGCCTTAGCATCAGCCATATCTGGGACATCATTGTCCCAGTTAGGCTTGTCAACCAAGGCCTGGACCGACGCATGTTTGACGGTGACACTGTCAACAGGCGTCTTTGCGCGGGTTATCTGAGCATAGGTTGCCACATTCAGGTCTGAACGCTCGACTATCCTCCGAGCCTCGGGGAAAGAGACACCTTGGGTATATTTGACCCGTAATATCTCCCTCTCCCGAGTCCAGGCAGGACAGGTGCGAGCAGACGCAGCATGGTCACCCCCGCAATTGACGCAGTGACGGTTGACAATGTCACATTCGTCTTTTTCGTCGTGACCTTCACGGCCACAGTACTGGCATACCATTTTCCGTCTACAATTGCTCTCATGATGGCCGTACCTCTGGCAGTTACGGCACCTCAATGGATTAGGGATGTAGACAGTGACATTGTAACGTTGGTATCCAACAGTTACGCTCTGTGGTAATGTTGGTGTAGCGAATGTTAAGATAAAAGTGTGTGTTGGGACCAAGCTCCCACTTTTTCTCGTCATGATGCGTTTAACATGAGAGACCGGAATGTTCTCCTCTTGGAAGTATGACAGTATGTCAGCCTCATTGTCATTGCGCAAGGCTGGGCACCTGATTACCCCCTTGCTGCAATTCAATGATGAGTGTGGTTTTACACACACACTGAGGCCGGCAAAACTGTTGGTTCCAAGGAGGTTCTCCGCTTGTTGCTTGCGGAAAACCTCTATTAGGAGATCACCCGATCCCAAAGGCTTCACAATTGACATCTCCAGCAATGCCTTTGATGCCCTTTCGCAATATTAAGGGTGATAAACCTGCAGTGGTCTTGCCACTCTGTGTAGAGGACATGACCAGAAACTGTGGGAATGTGTTTGTTGTACCGCTTTTTGTTTGTTGATTTGTGGTTGATTCCTTTTGGGGAGATTTTGGTTGTAGTTCATTTTGTTTGTTTTTAGAAGCCATCTTTTAGAGTTTATTAAAATTCGCTAGCTGTGCCCCCACCCACCTCGGAGCCCAACAGGGGGACACTCATGATGACATGGATATCCAATGTCAAAGTGTCAGGGTTACACAGATAGTATACTCGGAAGAATATTTCGAACAAACATAATTCAAATCAAGCTTGCGACAGCACGCTCGCAAGATTGTACACCTGCAAGATCGATCAGAATCAAGACAGTCCAAATTAAACTCACGATTGACCCTAAGCCACCGCCTTCTTGGAGATCTACGAACCAAGGGCTCGGCATGACCAGCCGATTGATAATACAGGGCCCATATTACCTCTCGTCTAACCGGAGTCTGAAGCCAAAGTAGTGTGTAGCAGTAAAAAAAAGGAAGAAAAAAGAGCAAAACCTATTCAACCACCAGGACCTTCTTCCCCCGGATACGAGATGCAACCCACGGCAAACAGGTTGGCTCAAATTGGAGCTACTGTGAAAGCCTTCAGCTACACTGATATCAAGCAGACGCACATCACACCCCCAAAAGTGGTGTGCATCCGCATAAGAGCAGTGCACCCAGTTTCGGGACGTGGACCCAGCTTTCATGGAGACCGATTGTATTTTTAACAGTTTATTGTTTGTTTCGGTAGACCATCTTTGTTGCCAATGGTGTTTGATGGCTGACTGAATAGAAGGTTTGAAGTCAATGTATGGTAGTTTCAAATCTGTCTTTGTTAATCTACAGAAGGGTCTCTATTTATGGATGATTTCTTGATCTGCTACAGATCAAGAAATATACACACTATATTGAACGACAACTACAACAATGTTTAGGCAAATTACAAAATTGGGCTGACGAAAATGGCTTCAGATTTTCAAGATCAAAAACTGTCTGCATGCTTTTGGTTTGTTTATTTTTACGTCCTATTAACAGCCAGGGTCATGTAAGGACATGCCAGGTTTGTTGGTGGAGGAAAGCCGGAGTACCCGGAAAAAAACCACCGGCCAACGGTCAGTACCTGGCAACTGCCCCACATGGGATTCGAACCCGCTTCCCAGAGGTGGAGGGCTTGTGGTAATATGTCGGGACATCTTAACCACTCGGCCACTGCGGCCCCATGCATTTCTGTCAAAAACTAAAACCACACAACGATCCAGACCTCATACTCAATGGAATTAAAATTCCAGTAGTTGAACAAACTAAATTTCTTGAATTAATTTGATTCGAAACTGTCCTTTGTGCCACACATAAAACATCTGAAGGATAAGTGCTCGAAGGCGCTGAACATTCTACATGTTCTGTCCCATTCTGATTGGGGTGCAGACCGTGAAATGCTTCTGTGTATCTACCGGGCACTTATTAGATCAAAACTTGACTATGGCTCGATTGTCTATGGATCGGCTCGCAGCTCCTATCTACAGATGCTTGACTCTATCCAGAATCAGGGACTGCGTCTGGCACTTGGAGCTTTTCGAACAACACCTGTGAGGAGTCTCTCCGTGTGGAAGCTAATGAGCCATCTCTAGACAATCGACGAAAGAAATTATCCTTACAGTATGCTGCTCAACTGAAATCCAATCCGGATTTATCGGATGTATGATTCGTGATAGTTTATACGCTGTAGTTAATAGACCAGTACATTTTTTTTGCAGATTTAATTTTGTTAAGAAAAGCAACATGGCATAGCATGCATCCATGTGGCAAAAGCCGACAAGACATGAACGGTTTGGAATTTAAAAATGTATTATTTTGATAGAAAGGATGTTACCAAAAATGTTCATACACATGATGTGGATCTTTTCATTAACAAGTATGTCAAAAACCAAAGTCCTCATACTGCCAACCAGAATGACTCATGTCATGCTGTCAGATCTGTGAAAAGGGCATTGCAAGATGTATCGAAAGGACCAGCATATTTTAAAGAAAAAACCATGGTTAACTGGCTGTTAAGTCCAACTTGTATGCACTCATTTTCACTGGGCAATGAAAAATTGTAAAAAGATTCGGATAAACCTACCTCTGACCAGCATTACCATGGTGACAGTAATCCATCCGCCAGATGTCAGCAGGAGCAGAAATATGAAGCTTCTGTTAAACTTTTAAGGAGTTATGTGGCCGAATTGTTTGTTTGTTTGATTATTGTAACGTCCTATTAAAAGCTATGATCGTGTAATGTTGGCTTCTCATGTATGCAGTGTATTGCATGTGTGAAGTGCGAGGTGCGTGTTTTTGGAGACTTGCTGTTTTTTAGGAACATTAGGCTTCTTCTCGCTATATTTTGAAACATTTTATCACAGACGATCTAAACATTCAATATCCTTGATGTATGTTGGAACATTTTATCACAGAAAAATTTGAAAACTTCAAAATGCCCTAAAAGGAAATACGTTAATTTTTTTAATATTCCAAATGACGTTTCTTTGGATAATTCATGATCAAGAGGTTGGGGAGCGTTATGAAAACGACAACATCTTTTATGGCTTTATTTGCCATTCAAATAGACTGTATGTCCTTTTGTGACGCCTGGGTGTTTTTTTTTAAAAACCAAAAAATGGAGATCTGGGCAACACAGAGAAAATAACTGAGGATTCACTACATTTGCTGTTCAATTTCGGTTTTTGTTCAATGGAGGACCTATCTTGCCTTACGTCTGAGGACCTGGCCAAGTCCCCGACGGATCCGGTAGAGGCAGTACAACCTAAAGCAGAAGGAACCACAGACGGCCCCACATCCCATGTCCAGGAATCGACAACAGCTGATGACACTTCCAAGGATGAAGACATTCTGATCAGGAATGTGTTGAACAACCTGCAGAGAGGTCAACAGACCACAGCTGGAGAACGTGAAAATACAGAACAAACACTGCAAGGTGGGTTTTCATGGCAGGACTCTCAGGTACATTTAAAATCACTTTAATTTAAACGCCCGTGATAATAATTATGCACACAATTCTAGGATATATCGTTTAATATCAACCGATGATACGATATCAGTCTTCCTCTATGATAGGGAATACAGATGTCTCCAATCCTGAACCTCGAACCCAGGCTGTCTTAAGTGAAAAAAGTGGCTAGCTGGGGTACAATCCCCAGCACGGACGTGAAAAGTTTAGAGGTCACCTGGCCGATCACATGTGTTTTCCCCTGGCACTCCAGTTCCTCACACACTAAGATACCTCGCGCGATTACATTAGGGCCAACGAGAGTTATTTACCTAGGTTGTATAACTTGTTTTGTAATCGATGTAAAATAAATAAAGTTTATATTTTTAACACTATATTCATTTAGGTTTCTTGATTTCAAAGAACCGAAAGAGAGTCGGAACAGATAATTGCCTTTTCAATGCGGTGTTCTTCGATGTGGTCAAGAGCCAGTTGTGCTTTTGTTTGTTTGTTTGTTTGTTTGATTTATTAACGTCCTATTAACAGCTATGGTCATGTAAGGACGGCCTCCCATGTATGCGGTGTGTTGCGTGTATGTTGTGCGAGGTGAGTGTACTGGGAGACTGCGGTATGTTCGTGTTGTGTCTTCTTGTATAGTGGAAACTCTTGCCCGTTTTATAGTGCTATATATCACTCAAGCATGTCGCCGAAGACACCAAGCAACACACCCCTCCCGGTCACATTATACTGACAACGGGCGAACCAGTCGTCCCACTCCCTATATGCTGAACGCTAAGCAGGAGCAGACACTACCACTTTTATAGACTTTGGTGTGTCTCGGCCAGGGGACAGAACCCAGAGCCTTCCTCACAGGGGCGAACGCTCATCAAGAGCCAGACCGATAGCACAAGCTTCCGCTGAGAAAATGGAGGCAATATCCGGGAGTCGGATAGAGGAGCAGTGATTAGATGTACAGCATGCTGCCGCAACTTTATCACCATCTTTTGAGCCGTCAGTGTAGATCTTGACATGATCAGGGAAAGTCCTGATGCACTCCCGAAAGGAGGATTTGTGTTCTTCGGGTAATGCACTGGATTTTGCCCTCTCATGTAGAGATAAATTGATATCAGGTGTTTGAATGAGCCATGGTGGTACATCCGATACGGTGTACTCGTCAATGGTGTCGAAAGTTATATCAAGTTCCAGCAAAAATTTTGAAATTCTGATGCCAAATGTTGGTATGAGCTTTTGATTCTGTGTAAATATTTCTTGGTGTTGTGGATTGAATACAAGGTTAAATGCAGGATTTTTGGGGTTGGATTTCAGTTGAGCAGCATACTGTAAGGATAATTTCTTCCGTCGATCGTCTAGAGATGGCTCATTAGCTTCCACATGGAGACTCTTCACAGGTGTTGTTCGAAAAGCTCCAAGTGCCAGACGCAGTCCCTGATTCTGTATAGGGTCAAGCATCTGTAGATAGGAGCTGCGAGCCGATCCATAGACAATAGAGCCGTAGTCAAGTTTTGATCTAATAAGTGCCCGGTAGATACGCAGAAGCATTTCACGGTCTGCACCCCAATCAGAATGGGAAAGAACTCGTAGAATGTTCAGCGCCTTCGAGCACTTATCCTTCAGATGTTTGATATGTGGAACAAAGGACAGTTTCGAATCAAATATTAGTCCAAGAAATTTAGTTTGTTCAACTACTGGAATTTTAATTCCATTGAGTGTGAGGTCAGGATCATTGTGTGGTTTTCGTTTTTGACAGAAGTGCATACAGACAGTTTTTGATCTTGAAAATCTAAAGCCATTTTCGTCAGCCCAATTTTGTAATTTGCCTAAACATTGTTGTAGTTGTCGTTCTATAGTGTGCATGTTTTTTGATCTGTAACAGATCAAGAAATCATCCACAAATAGAGACCCTTCCGTAGATTGGCCAAGACATTTAGTTATGCTGTTAATTTTTAGTCCAAAAAGTGTGACGGACAGGATACCACCCTGAGGGACGCCCATCTCCTGTGTTTCTGTTTCTGAATAAGTTGAATCCGTTCGAACTTTGAAATGCCTGTCAGATATAAAATTTGATATAAACTTTGGCAAATTACCACGTATACCGATGTCATGGAGATCGTTCATGATTCCATATTGCCAAGTTGTGTCGTATGCCTTTTCAAGGTCAAAGAATATGGCGACAAGATGTTCTTTCTTGGCAAATGCTTCTCGTATAAATGTTTCTAGTCTAACTAAGTGGTCTACCGTTCCCCTGCGGTTTCTAAAGCCGCTTTGCAAAGGACTTAAAATATTGTTTGATTCCAGGAACCAAACTAATCTAGTATTTATCATACGTTCTAGAGTTTTACAAATACAACTCGTCAATGAAATAGGACGATAGTTATTGGCATCAGTAGCATCTTTCCCGGGCTTCGGAAGGGGTATAATAGTAGATTCCTTCCAAGACTCGGGAATTTTGCCAGAAGAGTAAACTTGATTAAATATAGTTAAAAGACATTTTAGTGAAGATTCTGGTAATGGTTTTAAAAACATATATGGAATTTCGTCTGGTCCAGCTGCCGAGTCCTTTGATTTCTCAAGGGACTCTAGCAATTCTGGTATCTCGAAAGGCCTATTGTAACTTTCACTATTGGAGGATTTAAAATTAAGACGTCTCTTTTCCTTTTCCTTTTTAAATTTTTGAAATTTTTTGGAATGATTTTTGATGGATGAATTTTTAGCAAAATTTTTGGCAAAGGCGTCAGCTATTTCGGATTTTGAAGAAAATATTTTATTGTTGTTAATGAGGTGGGAGGATGGAGTTGCTTTTCTTTTCCCACTGATTTTACCAATCATTTCCCAAACTTTCTTCGAAGATGTATTGGAATTAATTTTTGAGATGTACTCTTTCCAAGTACTTTTCTTGTCGGATTTGATAGACCTTCGAGCTTTTGCTCTCCAAATTTTAAAATTGTTATAGTTTGAGACGGTTGGCGAAGCCAAGTACCGCCTCAGAGCGGAATTTCTACCAGATCTATTGATAAATGAATCATTTGAGAGACGAAACTTTGTAGGCTTTGGCACGGATTTTGGTATGGTTTTTGTAGCGATAGAAGTGAGTGCTTCTGTGAAAATTTTAATGGGGTCATCGAGGTTCAAAAATTTATCCTCAATGAGCTCCTCTGCGCACAAATTTTTAAATTGAACCCAGTCCGCCTTATGTAGATTCCAACGAGGAATAGGCTCCTCAAGTTTTGGTGACCCTGTTTTTAAGTATAATTGGAAAGTGATCGCTCCCACAGAGATCACCGTTGACCATCCAATCATAATCCAGAAGAATTGATGGATGGCACAACGATAGATCAATGTGGGTAAGCGAGCCAGAGGCAGGGTGTAAATATGTTGGGGCATTGGTGTTATAAAGACATAAGCTGTTTTTATTAACAAGAGCCCATGGGCCTTAACGGTCACCTGTGTTCAGATACAGAATGAAACAAAGACATGCATATAAACACTATATATTTGCCCATCAGGCCCTTGAAGTCAGTCAGTGATTTTATAAATTTGACTTTTTAATCTATGAAGATTATTTGGTTCCATCAAATCTGTGAAATCAGAAGAAAGATTTTTTGAAATGTTATCCATTTTGACCCCTTTTGGCCCCACCCCTCTGGCCCCTGGGGGTCGGCCAGGACCAATATGGATATGATGTTAAAATGCTATCTCAGACTAATAATTCTAACCCAGTTTGACTAATTTCCTATGAAAAATAGGCAAATAATGTTCATAAATGTGTTTTTCCTATATAAACTAAAGTAAACTTGACCCCCTCCCCAGAGGGAAACATGGGACCCCTGGGCCATGAAATTCACAATTTTTGTAAAGGACTTTAAGACCTTTCAATCTATGCAGAGTATTTGATTCTACCAGTTCCAGAATTTCAGAAGAAGATTTTTGAAGTTTTAGCCTATTTGACCCGTTTTGGCCCCGCCCCTAAGGCCCCTTGGGATCAGTCATAGAAAATTTGGTAATAAGATTCAATGGTCATCACATAGGGATAATTCTGACTACAATTGACTAATTTCCTATTATAATGACTAAATAATGCTCAAAAATGTCTTTTCCCTTTATAATCTACAGTAAACTTACCCCCTCCCCAGGGGGAAACCTGAGACCCAAGGGTCATATAATTCACAATTTTCATAAAACACCTTAAGACCTGCCTTTTTATGACGAGTATTTGATTCTACCATTTCCAGTATTTAAGAAGAAGATTTTTAAAGTTTTAGCCTATTTGCCCCTTTTGGCCCCGCCCCTGTGCCCTGAGGGGGTTGACCAGGACCAATATAGATATAATATTTAAATGTTATCTCAGGCTAATAATTCTAAACAAGTTTGACTCATTTCCTATGAAAATTGAGCAAAAAATGCTCATAAATGTGTTTTCCCTATATAAACTATAGTAAACTTGACCCCCTCCCCAGGGGGAAAACGTGATGGGTCATATAATTCACAATTTTCATAAAACACCTTAAGACCTGTCCATCTAAGAAGAGTATTTGGTTCTACCATTTCCAGTATTTAAGAAGAAAATTTTTAAAGTTTTAGCCTATTTGCCCCTTTTGGCCCCGCCCCTCTGCCCGAGGGGGGTTGACCAGGACCAATATAGATATGATATTAAAATGTTATCTCAGGCTAATAATTCTAAACAAGTTCGACTCATTTCCTATGAAAATTGAGCAAAAAATGCTCATAAATGTGTTTTCCCTAGTAAACTTGACCCCCTCCCCAGGGGGAAACGTGAGACCCCAGGGTCATATAATTCACAATTTTTGTAAAGGACCTCAAGACCTTTCCATCTATGAGTATGTGATTCTACCATTTCCAGGATTTCAGAAGAAGATTTTTGTAGTTATAGCCTATTTGACCCCTTTTGACCCCACCCCTAAGGCCCCTGGGGGTCAGTTATGGAAAATTGGTTAATAGGATTCAATGGCCATCTCATACGGGTAATTCTGACAATATTTGACTCATTTCCTATTACAAATGATCAAATAATACTCAAAAATGTGTTTTCCCTATATAAACTATAGTAAACTTAACCCCCTCCCCAGGGGGAAACCTGAGACCCCAGGGTCATATAATTCACAATTTTTGTAAAGGACCTCAAGACCTTTCCATCTATGAAGAGTATGTGATTCTACCATTTCCAGGATTTCAGAAGAAGATTTTTGAAGTTATAGCCTATTTGACCCCTTTTGACCCCGCCCCTAGGCCCCTGGGGGTCAGTTATGGAAAATTGGTTAATAGGATTCAATGGCCATCTCATACGGATAATTCTGACAATATTTGACTCATTTCCTATTACAAATGATCAAATAATACTCAAAAATGTGTTTTTCCTATATAGAATATAGTAAATTTGACCCCCTCCCCAGGGGAAAATCTGAGATCCCAGGGCCATGAAATTCACAATTTTAGTAAAGGGCCTTAACATCTTCCAATCTATGAAGAGTATTTAGTTCCATCAAATCTGTGAATTCAGAAGAAGATTTTTGAAGTTTTAGCCTATTTGACCCCTTTTTGGCCCGGCCCCTCAGGCCCCTGGGAGTCGGCCAGGACCAATATGGATATGACGATAAAATGCTATCTCAGGCTAATAATTCTAACCCAGTTTGACTAATTTCCTATGAAAAATAAGCAAATAACATTCATAAATGTGTTTTTCCTATATAAACTATAGTAAACTTGACCCCCTCCCCCAGGGGGAAACACAAGACCCTAGGGTCATATAATTCACAATTTTTGTAAAGGACCTTAAAACCTTTCCATCTATGAAGAGTATTTGATTCTACCATTTCCAGAATTTCAGAAGAAGATTTTTGAAGTTTTAGCTTATTTGACCCCTTTTGGCCCCACCCATAAGGCCCATGTGACCGGGTGGGTGTGTTGCTTGTTGTCTTCGGCGGCATGCTTTAGTGATATAGCACTATAAAAAGGGCAACAGTTCCACTATACAAGAAGACACAACACGAACATACCGCAGTCTCCCAGTACACTCACCTCGCACAACATACACGCAACACACCGCATACATGGGAGGCCGTCCTTACATGACCAGTAGCTGTTAATAGGACGTTAATAAATCAAACAAACAAACAAACCCTGGGAGTCAGCCATGGAAAATTTGTTAATAGGATTCAATGACCATTTCATAGGGATAATTCTGATAACATTTGACTCATTTCCTTTTACCAAATGACCAAATAATGCTCAAAAATGTGTTTTCTCTATATAAACTATAGTAAACTTAACCCCCTCCCCAAGGGGAAACCTGAGACCCCAGGGTCATATAATTCACAATTTTTGTAAAGGACCTTTAGACCTTTCTATCTATGAAGAGTAATTGATTCCATCACATCTGTGAGTGGAGAAGAAGATTTTTGAAATTATAGTCAATTTAACCTCTTTTGGCCCCTCCCACAGCCCCCAGGGAGTTGGGGACCATATAATTCACAATTTTGATTGGCCTTATGCCTTAGAAGGTTTGTGCAAAATTTCATTGAATTTGCTTCAGTGGTTTTTGAGAAGAAGTCGAAAATGTAAATTGTTTACGGACATACGACGCACGACGGACGACGCACGACGGACGACGCACGACGCACGACGGACGACGGACGACGACGGACAAAAGGCGATTAGAATAGGTCACTTGAGACTTCGTCTCAGGTGACCTAATAAAATCTTCGATACGTCTACCTCTATCGTCAGTGCCTGGGGAGCCCCAGAGGCTATTATGACCGTTAAAGTCACCCATGATAATATATGGCACTGGTAGTTGTGATACGATGTTACTCAGTTCATCACAAACTAAATGGAGTATTTGGAGGTAAATATATAGAACAGACTGTTATTTTTCGGTGAAGAGTTGCGCTTATAGCAACAGCTTGCAAGGTGGTATCTAGCTGAATGTGTCTGTGAGGAACGTTTTTATGCACCGCCACACCACCTGATGGGCGGCCACCTGTTGTTGGAGTTTTGGTGTATAGTGTAAATTGTCGGAGATTGATGGTGTCTTTCAGTATTATTTCTTGAAGGCAGAATATGGATGGGTTTTTTGTTTGTATAAGATGTTTTAATTCTTCTATGTTCGCTTTAAATCCGCGTATGTTCCATTGTATGATAGTGTTTGTCTCTATATTGATCCTTGAGGATAGTTTGTCGGACCGACAGAACTACTTGAAGCAGGTTGTTTGGTGGCAATAAATGTGTTGTCACCAAACTCGCTGTCGTCCGATAGAACATCATAGATGTTCCGTCCAAGGATAGGGTCATCTGATCCCTTACTGGGTTTGTTGTTTAGTGCAGGGAGCCTCGCCAGCTTTACCTTGGTGGTTTTGGTCTGGCGTTGCTCCTGCGGTGGTGTATTTGCTGGACGCTTTGCTTTATCGGGGAGTTTTTTAACGTCAATAGACGGTGACGATGTAGCACGTCTATGACGAGCGGCGGTAACTTTTTTTCTGATGTTCGGTGTTTGAATTTGGTGTTGTGTAAGTCCTGGAGACGCCGGTGGGATTGGCGTTTTAGCTCCAGGTGGCCCAGCAGGTGGATTTTGTTGTGGTTTGTGTTGTGGCTTAGATGGACCCGACTTGAACCTGTTCGGGTCCCCAATGATTACTTTACAGGCCTTAGCATCAGCCATATCTGGGACATCATTGTCCCAGTTAGGCTTGTCAACCAAGGCCTGGACCGACGCATGTTTGACGGTGACACTGTCAACAGGCGTCTTTGCGCGGGTTATCTGAGCATAGTTGCCACATTCAGGTCTGAACGCTCGACTATCCTCCGAGCCTCGGGGAAAGAGACACCTTGGGTATATTTGACCCGTAATATCTCCCTCTCCCGAGTCCAGGCAGGACAGGTGCGAGCAGACGCAGCATGGTCACCCCCGCAATTGACGCAGTGACGGTTGACAATGTCACATTCGTCTTTTTCGTCGTGACCTTCACGGCCACAGTACTGGCATACCATTTTCCGTCTACAATTGCTCTCATGATGGCCGTACCTCTGGCAGTTACGGCACCTCAATGGATTAGGGAAGTGTAGTCAGTGACATTGTAACGTTGGTATCCAACAGTTACGCTCTGTGGTATTTTTGGTTGTAGTCGAATGTTTAGATAAAAGTGTGTGTTGGGACCAATCTCCCACTTTATTCTCGTCATGTTGCGTTTAACCATGAGAGTCCCGAATGTTCTCTCCTCGTGGAAGTATGACTGTAATGTCCAGCCTTCATTGTCATTGCGCAAGGCCTGGGCACCTGATTACCCCCGTGCTCGCAATTCATAGAGATGAATTGTGGATTAACACACACATTGAGGCCGGCAAACCGTTTGGTTTCAAAGTAGGAATCTCCGCTTGTTGCTTTGCGGAAAAACAGTCTATTTAGGAGATCACCCTGATCCCAACAGGCTTCACTAATTGGACATCTCCACCATGCCCTTTGATGCCCTATCGCAAAATTAAGGGTGATAAACCTGCAGTGGTCTTGCCACTCTGTGTAGAGGACATGACCAAGAGAAACTGTGGGAATGTGTTTGTTGTACCGCTTTTTGTTTGTTGATTTTGTGGTTGATTCCTTTTGGGGTGAGTTTTGGTTGTAGTTCATTTGTGTTGTTTTTATGAAGACCATCTTTTAGAGTTTATTAAAATTCGCTAGCTGTGCCCCCACCCACCTCGGAGCCCAACATGGGGACACTCATGATGACATGGATAATCCAATGTCAAAGTGTCAGGGTTACACAGAATAGTATACTCGGAAGAATATTCGAACAAACATAATTCAAATCAAGCTTGCGGACAGCACCGCTCGCAAGATTGTACACCTGCAAGAATTCAATCAGAATCAAGACAGTCCAAATTAAAATCACGATTGACCCAAAAGCCACCGCCTTCTTGGAGATCTACGAACCAAGGGCTCGGCATGACCAGCCGATTGATAATACAGGGCCCATATATTACCTCTCGTCTAACCGGAGTCTGAAGCCAAAGTTGTGTAGCAGTAAAAAAAAGGAAGAAAAAAGAGCAAAACCTATTCAACCACCAGGACCTTCTTCCCCCGGATACGAGATGCAACCCACGGCAAACAGGTTGGCTCAAATTGGAGCTACTGTGAAAGCCTTCAGCTACACTGAGATATCAAGCAGACGCACATCATCACACCCCCAAAAGTGGTGTGCATCCGCATAAGAGCAGTGCCACCCAGTTTCGGGACGTGGACCCAGCTTTCATGGAGGACCGATTGTAATTTTTAACAGATTTTATTGTTTGTTTCGGTAGACCATCTTTGTTGCCAATGGTGTTTGATGGCTGACTGAATAGAAGGTTTGAAGTCAATGTATGGTAGTTTCAAATCTGTCTTTGTTAATCTACAGAAGGGTCTCTATTTATGGATGATTTCTTGATCTGCTACAGATCAAGAAATATACACACTATCCCCCCCCCCCCCCCCCCCCCCCCCCCCCCCCCCCAATAGAACGACAACTACAACAATGTTTAGGCAAATTACAAAATTGGGCTGACGAAAATGGCTTCAGATTTTCAAGATCAAAAACTGTCTGCATGCTTTTGGTTTGTTTATATTTTTACGTCTATTAACAGCCAGGGTCATGTAAGGACATGCCAGGTTTGTTGGTGGAGGAAAGCCGGAGTACCCGGAAAAAAACCACCGGCCAACGGTCAGTACCTGGCAACTGCCCCACATGGGATTCGAACCCGCTTCCCAGAGGTGGAGGGCTTGTGGTAATATGTCGGGACATCTTAACCACTTGGCCACTGCGGCCCCATGCAATTTCTGGTCAAAAACTTAAAACCACACAACGATCCAGACCTCATACTCAATGGAATTAAAATTCCAGTAGTTGAACAAACTCAAATTTCTTGAATTAATTTGATTCGAAACTGTCCTTTGTGCCACACATAAAACATCTGAACGGATAAGTGCTCGAAGGCGCTGAACATTTCTACGTGTTCTGTCCCATTCTGATTGGGGTGCAGACCGTGAAATGCTTCTGCGTATCTACCAGGCACTTATTTAGATCAAAACTTGACTATGGCTCGATTGTCTATGGATCGGCTCGCAGCAGCTCCTATCTACAGATGCTTGACTCTATCCAGAATCAGGGACTGCGTCTGGCACTTGGAGCTTTTCGAACAACCACCTGTGAGGAGTCTCCGTGTGGAAGCTAATGAGCCATCTCTAGACAATCGACGAAAGAAAATTATCCTTACAGTATGCTGCTCAACTGAAATCCAATCCGGATTTATCGGATGTATGATATCGTGATAGTTTATACGCTGTAGTTAATAGACCAGTACATTTTTTTGCAGATTTAATTTTGTTAAGAAAAGCAACATGGCATAGCATGCATCCATGTGGCAAAAGCCGACAAGACATGAATGGTTTGGAATTTTAAAATTTATTATTTTTGATAGAAAGGACTGTTACCCAAAAATGTTCATACACATGATGTGGATCTTTTCATTAACAAGTATGTCAAAAACCAAAGTCCTCATACTGCCAACCAGAATGACTCGTGTCATGCTGTCAGATCTGTGAAAAGGGCATTGCAAGATGTATCGAAAGGACCAGCATATTTTTTAAGAAACAAGAGGCCCCAGAGGGCCTGTATCGCTCACCTGGTTTTTTGTTAGTAATTATCACAAGACTCTGACAATTAGAAAAATAAGCAAAATTGACTCCCAAAGTTTAATTTTGAATCACAAACCATACAATGATGCTATTGATACCATACAAATATGCTATCCAATACATAGGTTCAGAGACAAAGTAATTTATATGAAAATAGTAGCCTAATTGACCTTTTGACCTCGCATCTATTGCCGTCTAAGGCCCCGGGGGTCAGCCCTATCATTTGTACGATTTCAAATCCCAACCCTTATAAGGATGCTACCATTGGCATTATAAGTGCTCTTCCATTCTTAGTTGCAGAGAAGAAGTCGTTTATATGGAAATAGCTAAATTGACCCCCTTTTGACCCCACCCTTCAGGCCCCCAGGGAGTCAGCCCCAATCATTTGCAAAATTTTGAATCCAAACCCTATAAGGATGTAACCATTGCATTATGAGCGAGAAAAAGTCATTTTATAATGGAAAATTGACCACTTTTGACCCCGCCCCTCAGGCCCCCGGGGGGTCAGCCATATCATTTGCACAATTTTGAATCCCCACCCTGTAAGGATACTTACCATTGTATTATGGGTGCTATAACCGTGCTTAGTTTCAGAGAAGAAGTCGTTTATATGGAAATAGCCAAATTGGCCACTTTTGACCCCGCCCCTCAGGCCCCCTGGGGGTCAGCCCCATCATTTGCACAATTTTGAATCCCCACCCTATAAAAAGCAATGCTACCATTGCATTAAGGGTGCTATACCATGCTTAGTTTCAGAGAAGAAGTCGTTTATATGGAAATAGCCAAATTGGCCCCTTTTGACCCCGCCCCTCAGGCCCCCGGGGGGTCAGCCCCATCATTTTGTACAATTTTTAATCCCCACCCTGTAAGGATGCTACCATTGCATTATGGGTGCTATCCCATGCTTGGTTTCAGAGAAGAAGTCGTTTATATGGAAATAGCCAAATTGACCCCATTTGACCCCGCCCCTCATGCCCCCGGGGGGTCATGCCCCATCATTTGTACAATTTTGAATCCCCACCCTATAAGGATGCTACCATTGCATTATGGGTGTGCTATACCATGCTTGGTTTCAGAGAAGAAGTCGTTTATATGAAAATAGCCAAATTGACCCCTTTTGACCCCGCCCCTCAGGCCCCCCGGGGGTCAGCCACATCATTTGTACAATTTTGAATCCCCACCCTATAAAGATACAACCATTGCATTATGAGTGCTATCTCATGCTTAGTTTCAGAGAAGAAGTCGTTTTATATGGAAATAGCCAAATTGACCCCAATTTGACCCCGCCCCTCAGGCCCCCGGGGGGTCAGCCCCATCATTTGTACAATTTTGAATCCCCACCCTATAAAGATGCTACCATTGCATTATGAGTGCTATCTCATGCTTAGTTTCAGAGAAGAAGTCGTTTATATGGAAATAGCCAAATTGACCCCTTTTGGCCCAGCCCACTCAGGCCCCTGAGGGGTCAGCCCCATCATTTGTACAATTTTCAGTTAGTAGCCCATAAGGATGCTACCAGTCAAATTTTGTTGAAATCCGACCAGCGGTTAAGGAGAAGAAGTCGATTGTTGACGGACGGACGGACGGACGGACGGACGGGACGACGGACGACGGACGACGGACGCCGGACGCCACGGTATGGCATAAGCTCACCTTGGTCCTTCGGACCAGGTGAGCTAAAAACCATGGTCAGAGTTAACTGGCTGTTGATTAAGTCCAACTTGTATGCACTCATTTTCACTGGGCAATGAAAAATTGTAAAAAGATTCGGATAAAACCTACCTCTGACCAGCATTAATCATGGTGACAGTAATCCATCCGCCAGATGTCAGCAGGAGCAGAAATATGAAGCTTCTGTTAAACTTTTAAGGAGTTATGTGGCCGAATTATTGGTTTGTTTGATTATTGTAACGTCCTATTAAAAGCTATGATCATGTAATGTTGGCTTCTCATGTATGCAGTGTATTGCATGTGTGAAGTGCGAGGTGCGTGTTTTGGGAGACTTGCTGATTTTTTTTCGGAACATTAGGCTTCAATTCAATTTTCTCGCTATATTTTGAAACATTTTATCACAGACGATCTAAACATTCAATATCCTTGATGTATGTAGGAACATTTTATCACAGAAAAAATTTGAAAAACTTCAAAATGCCCCAAAAGGAAATACGTTAATTTTTTTTAAATATTCCAAATGACGTTCTTTGGATAATTCATGATCAAGAGGTTGGGTAGCGTTATGAAAACGACAACATCTGTAAAGCAGGCTTTATTATGACATTCAAATAAGACTGTATGTCCTTTTGTGACGCCTGGGTGTTTTTTTTAAAAACCAAACAAGAGGCCCAGAGGGCCTGTATCGCTCACCTGGTTTTTTGTTAGTAATTATCACAAGACTCAGACAATTAGAAAAATAAGCAAAATTGACTCCCAAAGTTTAATTTTGAATCACAACCATACAATGATGCTATTGATACCATACAAATATGCTATCCAATACATAGGTTCAGAGACAAAGTAATTTATATGAAAAATAGTAGCCTAATTGACCTTTTGACCTCGCATCTATTGCCGTCTAAGGCCCCAGGGGGTCAGCCCTATCATTTGTACAATTTCAAATCCCAACCCTATAAGGATGCTACCATTGCATTATAAGTGCTCTTCCATTCTTAGTTGCAGAGAAGAAGTCGTTTATATGGAAATAGCTAAATTGACCCCTTTTGACCCCACCCTTCAGACCCCCGGGGGGTCAGCCCCATCATTTGCAAAATTTTGAATCCAAACCCTATAAGGATGTAACCATTGCATTATGAGCGTAATCCCATGTTAAGTTGCAGAGAAAAAGTCATTTATATGGAAATTGACCACTTTTGACCCCGTCCCTCAGGCCCCCGGGGGGTCAGCCCTATCATTTGCACAATTTTGAATTCCCACACTATAAGGATACTACCATTGTATTATGGGTGCTATACCGTGCTTAGTTTCAGAGAAGAAGTCGTTTATATGGAAATAGCCAAATTGGCCACTTTCGACCCCGCCCCTCAGGCCCCCAGGGGGTCAGCCCCATCATTTGCACAATTTTGAATCCCCACCCTATAAAGATGCTACCATTGCATTATGGGTGCTATACCATGCTTAGTTTCAGAGAAGAAGTCGTTTATATGGAAATAGCCAAATTGGCCCATTTTGACCCCACCCCTCAGGTCCCCCGGGGGTCAGCCACATCATTTGTACAATTTTGAATCCCCAACCTATAAAGATACTACCATTGCATTATGAGTGCTATCTCATGCTTAGTTTCAGAGAAGAAGTCGTTTATATGGAAATAGCCAAATTGACCCCATTTGACCCCGCCCCTCAGGCCCCCGGGGTCAGCCCCATCAATTTGTACAATTTTGAATCCCCACCCTATAAGGATGCTACCATTGCATTATGGGTGCTATCCCATGCTTGGGTTTCAGAGAAGAAGTCGTTTATATGGAAATAGCCAAATTGACCCCATTTGACCCCGCCCCTCAGGCCCCCGGGGGGTCAGCCCCATCATTTGTACAATTTTGAATCCCCACCCTATAAGGATGCTACTATTGCATTATGGGTGCTATCCCATGCTTGGTTTCAGAGAAGAAGTCGTTTATATGGAAATAGCCAAATTGACCCCATTTGACCCCGCCCCTCAGGCCCCCGGGGGTCAGCCCCATCATTTGTACAATTTTGAATCCCCACCCTATAAGGATGCTACCATTGCATTATGGGTGCTATCCCATGCTTGGTTTCAGAGAAGAAGTCGTTTATATGGAAATAGCCAAATGGATCCCATTTGACCCCGCCCCTCAGGCCCTCGGGGGTCAGCCCCATCATTTGTACAATTTTGAATCCCCACCCTATAAGGATGCTACTATTGCATTATGGGTGCTATCCCATGCTTGGTTTCAGAGAAGAAGTCGTTTATATGGAAATAGCCAAATTGACCCCTTTTGACCCCGCCCCCTCAGGCCCCCGGGGGGTCAGCCCCATCATTTGTACAATTTTGAATCCCCACCCTATAAGGATGCTACCATTGCATTATGGGTGCTATCCCATGCTTGGTTTCAGAGAAGAAGTCGTTTATATGGAAATAGCCAAATGGACCCCATTTGACCCCGCCCCTCAGGCCCTCGGGGGGTCAGCCCCATCATTTGTACAATTTTGAATCCCCACCCTATAAGGATGCTACCATTGCATTATGGGTGCTATCCCATGCTTGGTTTCAGAGAAGAAGTCGTTTATATGGAAATAGCCAAATGGACCCCATTTGACCCCCGCCCCTCAGGCCCTCGGGGGGTCAGCCCCATCATTTGTACAATTTTGAATCCCCACCCTATAAGGATGCTACTATTGCATTATGGGTGCTATCCCATGCTTGGTTTCAGAGAAGAAGTCGTTTATATGGAAATAGCCAAATTGACCCCTTTTGGCCCCGCCCTCAGGCCCCCGGGGGGTCAGCCCCATCATTTGTACAATTTGAATCCCCACCCTATAAGGATGCTACCATTGCATTATGGGTGCTATCCCATGCTTGGTTTCAGAGAAGAAGTCGTTTATATGGAAATAGCCAAATGGACCCCATTTGACCCCGCCCCTCAGGCCCTCGGGGGTCAGCCCCATCATTTGTACAATTTTGAATCCCCACCCTATAAGGATGCTACTATTGCATTATGGGTGCTATCCCATGCTTGGTTTCAGAGAAGAAGTCGTTTATATGGAAATAGCCAAATTGACCCCTTTTGGCCCCGCCCCTCAGGCCCCTGGGGGGTCAGCCCCATCATTTGTACAATTTTCAGTTAGTAGCCCATAAGGATGCTACCAGCCAAATTTTGTTGAAATCCGACCAGCGGTTATGGAGAAGAATGTCGATTGTTGACGGACGGACGGACGGACGGACGACGGAACGACGGACGACGGACGACGGACGCCACGGTATGGCATAAGCTCCACCTTGGTCCTTCGGACCAGGTGAGCTAAAAATGGAGATCTGGCAACACAGAGAAAATAACATGAGGATTTCACTACATTTGCTGTTCAATTTCGGTTTTTGTTCAATGAGGACCTATCTTGCCTTACGTCTGAGGACCTGGCCAAGTCCCCGACGGATCCGGTAGAGGCAGTACAACCTAAGGCAGAAGGAACCACAGACGGCTCCACATCCCATGTCCAGGAATCGACAACAGCTGATGACACTTCCAAGGATGAAGACATTCTGATCAGGAATGTGTTGAACAACCTGCAGAGAGGTCAACAGACCACAGCTGGAGAACGTGAAAATACAGAACAAACACTGCAAGGTGGGTTTTCATGGCAGGACTCTCAGGTACATTTAAAATCACTTTAATTTAAATGCCCGTGATAATAATTATGCACACAATTCTAGGATATATCGTTTAATATCAACCGATGATACGATATCATTCTTCCTCTATGATAGGGAATACAGATGTCTCCAATCCTGAACCTCGAACCCAGGCTGTCTTAAGTGAAAAGAGTGGCTAGCTGGGGTACACAATCCCCGGCACGGACGTGAAAAGTTTTAGAGGTCACCTGGCCGATTCACATGGGTTTTCCCTGGCACTCCGGTTCCACACACACTAAGATACCCTCGCGCGATTACATTAGGGCCAACGAGAGTTATTTACCTAGGTTGTATAACTTGTTTTGTAATCGATGTAAAATAAATAAAGTTTATATTTTTAACACTATCTTCATTTAGGTTTCTTGATTTCAAAGCCTGAAGAACCGAAAGAGAGTCGGAACAGATAATTGCCTTTTCAATGCGGTGTTCTTCGATGTGGTCAAGAGCCAGTTTGTTTGTTTTGTTTGTTTGTTTGATTTATTAACGTCCTATTAACAGCTTTGGTCATGTAGGACGGCCTCCCATGTATGCGGTGTGTTGCGTGTATGTTGTGACGAGGTGAGTGTACTGGGAGACTGCGGTATGTTCGTGTTGTGTCTTCTTGTATAGTGGAACTCTTGCCCGTTTTATAGTGCTATATCACTCAAGCATGTCGCCGAACACACCAAGCAACACACCCCACCCGGTCACATTATACTGACAACGGGCGAACCAGTCGTCCCACTCCCTATATGCTGAACGCTAAGCAGGAGCAGAAACTACCACTTTTATAGACTTTGGTGTGTCTCGGCCAGGGGGACAGAACCCAGAGCCTTCCTCACAGGGGCGAACGCTCATCAAGAGCCAGACCGATAGCACAAGCTTCCGCTGAGAAAATGGAGGCAGCATCTGGAAGTCTGATAGAGGAACAGTGATTAGATGTACAGCATGCTGCCGCAACTTTATCACCATCTTTTGAGCCGTCAGTGTAGATCTTGACATGATCAGGGAAAGTCCTGATGCACTCCCGAAAGGAGGATTTATGTTCTTCGGGTAATGCACTGGACTTTGTCCTCTCATGCAAAGATAAATTGATATCAGGTGTTTGAATGAGCCATGGTGGTACATCCGATATGGTATACTCGTCAATGGTGTGTGGAAATTTATATTTAGTTCCTGCAAAAACTTTGAAATTCTGATGCCAAATGTTGGTATGAGCTTTTGATTTTGTCTGAATATGTCTTGGTGTTGTGGATTAAATACAAAATCGAATGCGGGGTTTTTGGGATTGGATTTCAGTTGAGCAGCATACTGTAAGGATAATTTCTTTCGTCGATCGTCTAGAGATGGCTCATTAGCTTCCACATGGAGACTCTTCACAGGTGTTGTTCGAAAAGCTCCAAGTGCCAGACGCAGTCCCTGATTCTGGATAGGGTCAAGCATCTGTAGATAGGAGCTGCGAGCCGATCCATAGACAATAGAGCTGTAGTCAAGTTTTGATCTAATAAGTGCCCGGTAGATACGCAGAAGCATTTCACGGTCTGCACCCCAATCAGAATGGGACAGAGCCTTCGAGCACTTATCCTTAAGGTGTTTTATGTGTGGAACAAAGGACAGTTTCAAATCAAATATTAATCCAAGAAATTTAGTTTGTTCAACTACTGGAATTTTAATTCCATTGAGTGTGAGGTCTGGATCGTTGTGTGGTTTTCGTTTTTGACAGAAATGCATGCAGACAGTTTTTGATCTTGAAAATCTAAAGCAATTTTCGTCAGCCCAATTTTGTAATTTGCCTAAACATTGTTGTAGTTGTCGTTCTATAGTGTGCATGTTCTTTGATCTGTAACAGATCAAAAAATCATCCACAAATAGAGACCCTTCCGTAGATTGGCCAAGACATTTAGTTATGCTGTTAATTTTTAATCCAAAAAGTGTGACGGATAGGATACCACCCTGGGGGACGCCCATCTCCTGTGTTTCTGTTTCTGAATAAGTTGAACCCGTTCGAAGATTGAAATGCCTGTCAGATATGACATTTGAAATAAATTTTGACAAATTACCACGTATACCGATATCATGAAGATCGTTCATGATTCCATATTGCCAAGTTGTGTCGTATGCCTTTTCAAGATCAAAGAATACGGCCACAAGATGTACTTTCTTGGCAAATGCTTCTCATATAAATGTTTCTAGTCTAACTAAGTGATCTACCGTTCCCCTGCGGTTTCTAAAGCCGCTTTGCAAAGGACTTAAAATATTGTTTGATTCCAGGAACCAATCTAATCTAGTATTTATCATACGTTCTAGAGTTTTACAAATACAACTCGTCAACGAAATAGGACGATAGTTATTGGCATCAGTAGCATCTTTCCCGGCCTTCGGAAGGGGTATAATAGTAGACTCCTTCCAAGACTCGGGAATTTTGCCAGAAGAAATGAGCCTTCAACAAGCTTCAACCCTACTCCTTGTCGTCATTTCAACCGACACAGCCATCCATAGGACGACAAGGTGGGGTAAGGGGTTTGTTATTTGGTGCTGTGACCGGGATCTTCAATTACAGAATTAAAGAAAGAACCTGAAGACGATGAAACAGACGGCTAAAGGTAAGCGAAATTTCTCTACTTTGATAAGTACCTCTAGTAGCTGACCATTTTTAATGTTGTTTAGGTATTTAGTGGTATAATTTGGTTAGTTAGAAATCAGGTACTATCAGTATACATATTTTTTGGCAATATTTAAAAAAAAAAAAATATGTCTCTCAATTTAGATGTAGACATGCCCCAATTAACTGAGCATATGGCAGGTCTAACACAAGACAGAACGAAATCAAATTATGCCCCCAGATCAGAATATTGCTCAGGACGATAGTGAGGTAGTATTCAGAAACATGGCACAACATTTTAAGAAATTATCTGCGGCTTTGTCAGTGCAGGGAGTTTTCCAGGTTGTTAGGTCATTCGAGGGTGACCCCACTAAATTAAAGACCGTGATAAAAGAAATAGAAAAATACGAGAAATTAGTAGGGCTAGATGACAAGGAAATCACTATTACAGTGTATCAAACAAGTGTAGGTTCAGAAGAGGATTTTATCAAAACGGTATTTAGACGCGAAATTAGTAGGGCTAGTTTGGATCATTTCATGGAAGTTTCAGCCAAATCGCACCGTTAGAACTTGAGAAGAAGTTCAAAATGAGTTTTCAAGATGGCGGCTTTTGGCGGCCATCTTGGATTTCGGATCGTCCCGAAAAATAACAACACTTTGTCGGGACCATGTCAGGATCATTTCATGCAAGTTTCAGCCAAATCGCACTGGTAGAACTTGAGAAGAAATTCAAAATGTGAAAAGTTAACGCACGGCGGACGGGGCACGGCGACGGACGAAAACATTGACGACTATAGGTCATCTGACCCGAAGTCATCCTGACCCTTCGGGTCAGATGACCTAAAAAGTCTGTGATGTCGCTGATTTAGAGTTTACTATCAAAAAATACAGGAAAAACCACTTAGCAGACCAAAAACTCCAGACAATTAACAAAACTGTTGGTAAAATTTGACCCCACTCACCCAATTGGTAGCTGGAGTGTTGCCCGCCTGGAATCATTTTCATCCAGAGGCCTTCCACCGAGTATTGCCTAAAAATATCAATCTTTTTTGCAATTTTCATTGATAAGAGAAATACTTTGACAACCTCATTAAATATTGCATAATAATTGCTGAATCTGCTCAGGTAAAACATAATTTCGTTATTGTTGTAGATAAAAGTTTAAATTCACTATCATTGGTGTGAAAAAATAATAACACGAGATATGTGGGTAAATCTTAATATTTTAATTAACGACAGATTATTTGGTTAAAAAAAGTTTTTATATTTGGTGGCCGAAAATACCCGAAAATGCTCAATCTCTTGAAACTTTTTCCGGCGAAATGCCCTTATTTTCTCTGTCACAAATGATAGAATATCTCCTTGCACCCATAGATTTTTACGTAAACGTAGATGCAAGCTGCGACCTTTTTAGTAATATTGCATGTAACGTCTTCGTTCGTTTAAGCACAGGGCCTCGTTACTATTGATGATATATATAAGATAGGTCACGTCTATTTACATACATTACACAAGGGGGGCCGCGGTGGCCGAGTGGTTAAGATGTCCCGACATATTACCACAAGCCCTCCACCTCTGGAATGCGGGTTCGAATCCCATGTGGGGCAGTTGCCAGGTACTGACCGCTGGCCGGTGGTTTTTCTCCGGGTACTCCGGCTTTCCTCCACCAACAAACCTGGCACGTCCTTACATGACCCTGGCTGTTAATAGGACGTAAAAATAAACAAACAAACAAACAAACAAAACTATTTACATACATTACACAAGGGAAGAAGCTCCGCCATTGGGCTGGTAGGGGCGCCAATTTCAAACAAATATTAACAATACTCACTTTTGATATTTCTTCGTCGAAACTGTTGCTATCGTTTCATTATATATTCTAGTTTTTCATTATATATTCTAGTTTTTGTATCCACAGTAGTTTCGTGTTCGTTCTACGATCCGCATTTTTAAAGCAATTTTGACGAGAGGTTACAAATATCCTGCCCAGTCCAGCTTCCATCAGACCGCAGGAGCAACGCCAGACCAAAACCACTAAGGTAAAGCTGGCGAGGCTCCCTACACTAAACAACAAACCCAGTAAGGGATCAGATGACCCTATCCTTGGACGGAACATCTATGATGATCTATCGGACGACAGCGAGTTTGGTGACAACACATTTATCGCCACCAAACAACCTACTTCAAGTAGTCTTGTCCAAATGATATTGCGCAACTTACGGTCCAATGGAAGCTGGACAGGGCGGGATATTTGTAACCTCACGTCAAAATTGCTTTAAAATGTGGCCCTGCAGGTAGGGCGTTAGAATTGTACCTGCTGCCCCCATTGCATGATCGTAAAAGGCGACTAAATTTAGGATCTTATCTTTTCTCTTCTTCCTAACTGACTTTATCTTTACTTTTGGCCTTGAGTTGAGCGTTTGCCCCTGTGAGGAAGACTCTGGGTTCTGTCCCTGGCCGAGACACACCAAAGTCTATAAAAGTGGTAGTTTCTGCTCCTGCTTAGCGTTCAGCATACAGGGAGTGGGACGACTGGTTCGCCCGTTGTCAGTATAATGTGACCGGGTGGGGTGTGTTGCTTGGTGTCTTCGGCGGCATGCTTCAGTGATATAGCACTATAAAAAGGGCAACAGTTCCACTATACAAGAAGACACAACACTAACATACCGCAGTCTCCCAAAACACGCACCTCGCACAACATACACGCAACACACCGCATACATGGGAGGCCGTCCTTACATGACCATAGCTGTTAATAGGACGTTAATAAATCAAACAAACAAACAAAAGCTTTTAAAATGCGGTTAAGATCGTAGAACGAACACGAAACTACTGTGGATACAAAAACTAGAATATATAATGAAACGATAGCAACAGTTTCGACGAAGAAATATCAAAAGTGTTGTTAATATTCGTTTGAAATTGGCGCCCCTAGCCAGCTCAATGACGGAGCTTCTTCCCTTGTGTAATGTATGTAAATAGACGTGACCTATCTTATATATATCATCAATAGTAACGAGGCCCTGTGGTTTAAGTAAGACGCAATAATGTCGTGTGTAACGTCTATGTTAACGACCTTTTGTAAAACTCGCTCCAGAGTGTTAAAACGAGGACATTTCGCCCTTCAAACACTTCCTTTAAATTACAAATTCGCCTTAAATTGTCAAACGAAATTTTATTACGCAATAAGCATTGCAATCAATCCCGATTTTAAAGACATTATAATGGTTTTCAAATACGCAATTGCCTTAACGGATTTGTTCAAAGACCTAGTTAATACCGTTTGTCATAGAGATAATTTCGAGGACATTTCGCCCCAAATCTATTTTTGTTGTTGCCACCAATTAAAGACGTTCCTTGCAAACACTAGTACGCCCCAATTCTATTTGTTACAATTCACTTCACACGAAGTATAGTAATAACCAACAAATATCAAATCAACTGGGCGAATACATTTATTAGGTTATCACTACCAAATTCTGCTTCAGAATTGTCGTCTTGAGAATTCCCCTGTTCTTACACTGTTTCAACGCTGGGTGTCGCTCGATTCAAAGTCACTTCATTCATCCTTTTCGCCTTCTGAACCGTCTCTCTATCATACGTTTGCATCGGGAAATGGACACCTCGGCACTACTATATGTCGGCCAGGCCTAAGTGTCTTCACAACCTCGGCCCTGGTATAAGTCGGCCTCGTGGAGAGTCGGCCTTATTAAATATATATGTGTTGATTTAAGTCACGTGTTTTTTATTTGTTATAATAATATGTAAGTCGTTTAATTCAAATATTGTTATCGTCATAAAATTTATGTATTTAAAGTTACTAAGTAGGATAGACAGTTTCACACATTTAATCTGTACATGTATATCGATCGGCTTCCTATTCAATTATTTCTATTTAGCCTAACTAATTAAAATAATAAATTAATATGAAATTGACTTCTTTTTTTAATTAAAACGTATATCAATCAATTATGTCGGGAGACATAATCGTATTTTCAATTATCTCAAAGAAATCGGTATTTTAGATAAAATATGAACGATTTCTCATCATATCATCTCAACATTTCATCGTTTCATCAACATTGTGCATGAGTTTTCTCATGTGTTTTAGCCAAAACTATTTTATCCCATGCAAACCCTTTTATTATCAAATAAACGTTTACAATCTGTTTTAATCCTTACTTGCCTTTTCTTACCCCGATCTTTTATCCTGATATTAATGCCTGACTTGTAGTTTGGCCCTAAATGACCATAGTTGTCGATGGGCCGTAAAACTCAAACAAACAAACAAACAAACGTAAACAAAAAAAGTTACTTTTTTACTACCTTGTATTGTCAGGCATAGTTGGTAAAGATGGAAGCTCTGGTACTTCAGTTGCAGGGGGACCCTCAGCTTCAGGTTCTCTCTTAATTGTAATTTTCACTGTTGATGATACCTTTCTCAGTAACGCTTCTGCCGAGGCCCTTT
>NW_027188072.1:0-47566 GCF_041381155.1 Argopecten irradians
TTGAATCGTTTGTAGCGAAACTATAAATATTCATAAGACAAAAGAAGAACGAAAGCCATTGCCTTGAATAAATATCTATCAAACATGGCCTAATCATTAAGATTTCAGCTTTCACGCGAAGAACCCTCGTATCAAGGTTATCGAAATTAGAATATAATCACAGAGTATGCACTCACCACGTACATGTCACCATCATGATCTCTGAAGTTCATGGAACAACTTTTTATCAGTGACTTACTTGAAGTTGCATTATGCGTCGTTTTATAAAATCTGATGACTTCTTTGATATTTATATTTCCATATTTCAAGAAACTCCGGGATCTTAAAAAATGGGTGGTTTCTTATTAACCATTGCTGTGGATACTCCATTTTGGAAATAACTGAAAACAATGAGACTGAAAAGGCATTTCACTTGTATAACTTTTTTAGTTTTGTGCTGGAAAAGCAGAAAATACAAAATGCATGCTCCTTAAAATCTGAAAAAGAAGTTATGTGATTGTGTGTAAAGTCCGCATATTTTAAATAAAAAAAATCAAAGGAGAAAAGATTCATCAACGATAATTGCAGGATTCTTTTGGGGCCTTATGTTAAATGAATGATATGATTTCCTAACAAGTAACTTGGGCAGAGTTCTGTTGAACGTTCTGTAGTCATGAAAATTGTCAACTTGTTATTTAATCAAAACTGTGTTCATAGAATAATGTCACAGTTGCAGTTTCACATTTGAACAATAGAGTAATGATTATTCATAGAAACGGCGTTGTTGAGGAAGATCAATGTTTACCTATAAACATTATCATTATTATCTAGCCATGTAATATGACCATTTGAATTGCTTTCATTTATGGACAAGTTACTCTTTATTTATCTTATAAATATTTACACGATAATGCAATTATAATATAACGTATTTTTTCATTTCAATGCACGAAGATGAAGTGGTAAAAGAAAATATTAGGTTTTTACCAAATTTTATTATCTAACTCCAAAACTGTAATTCCATTTTTTTAAATTTTAGATTGTTGCTGTTATTCGAGTGTCAGTTTGTTGTTGTTTACTGTATATATATATTGTATTTTCTTCTTTTGATGTCATGATAAGTTACCGCCCAATACTTTGTATTTGTAAAGATGTCTTGTCAACATGTCACACATACTTAGCTTTTCATAGTATTCTGTCAAAAATTCAACAACAAATACCAACAATATATAAAACCCTTTCTGCTATTCGATCCATTTACACATCATCCCATAACAATTCGTTGAAATAAGTTAAAATTGCACAACGGTTTTTCCAGGTGAATTATATCAAACATTTAAATCTATATAATATCAAACATCATGAGAGCCAATATTAAATGTTCAAACGCAAATTCCAGGTAGTGGTAATTTCCTAGTGGGAAATAAGTATGGAGTTTTGTGTTTGACAGCAAAGGCATTTTCTCTATTGGAGTGTCAGTGTTACTTGCTCTGCTTTCATAGAGACCATCTGACTATCTGGATTGTTGCGTAGGAATAGTTACCTGTCAGACTGTCAGAAAACATTTCACTTTTGAAATTCCCAATTAACCAGCCAATCATGAGAGGTTGAGTCAAACTTCTATCCTGGACTCAATCATCTATTCATGAGGGCCATATCCAAAGCCTATTTTTCATTTAGATGGTTGTTCCCTTTATAGCATTGATCCAAATATTTGAGTTGCTTCCCTTTTAACGATATTTGTTATATTTCTAAAAGTCAATCAAAACGCTTTTTTTTTTCAATTTAAACCTTTTACTTTCAATAACAATAATTATAAACATTGATGAATCATTGAACATTAAAATAATAAATTATGTCATAGACACTCATTTATTTTACCAGTGCAGCTCCTCACATTGAATGTGATTCAACGCCTGCATTGCCGGGTAAAACATACTAAAGTAGTTTAGTCATCTATCAATTGTAATGTATCTGGTAATACTAAAAAGCAATAAATATAATACTTCACACAAGTAGATGCAGCTCCTCACGATAAAGTGAATCAATGCTTGCATAATACAACAAAATGACATCCATCATTAGTTTCGTTACAATTCACGATATTTTTCCGGATGTCAAAGTTCATTGTCCATAGGCATTTCTATCAGAGGCTGAAACATATCATGGCTACAGTCCCGAGAAGCACAAGTGGTGAAAACAATTCAATCTTTTTTGATCCATTTCCTGAAAGTATATCATAATGTATTTATTTCAAGGTTAGTTAATAGATTTTTATTCATCGGCAGGGGCAACCTTATTAAAAAATATGTATCTTAAGTTTAATAAAAAAAGGTACTTTACACATGTGTCAGTTATTTTAATACAACAGTATTGAAACTATTGAAAAGAGACAGAAAAAATCATTCAGATTTCAAAGATGCTAATCTAGAATAAACTATAAATATCATGAATATGTAAAAAAATACAAACCACCAGGTGCCGCAGCCGTTGTAGTTTCAGGTTCTGTAATAAATCATGAAAGCTGTCAATGTTTGAAAACATTCGTGTTGACATAAAAAAAAATAAAAAAAAACAACAACTTTTAAATGGTTTGTAGATAACCTGTATATCGTTTCTAAGGAAGCTGGTAGACATTTTTTCTTTTAGGACACCTCTGTTTGGTATATATGGGTATATAAATGAAGCAGTCTTTGCTAAACAGGTTTTCATTTTATAGAACGATATTTTTTATCTCAGTACAAATGTTTTTAACTTGTATTGTCAACTTTTATGTTCCGATTCATAAAAAGGCAATGCTTGATTCGTAGACTTTGGGAGCATTTTTTCTGTTAGGTATGGACGCAAACAACATAGGATGCACGTATATTCACGACTAGGTAAGGTTTTTAGTATCAGATTCTAATTATGTGACATTTTATCAATAATGTCTGGAACAATCATAGTTTTCAGTGGTCAAATTCACAATCTATGAATTGTTTTATTATTTTTGCTTTAAAAACAAACATATGAAGTGAATCCAGTAAGTAATAGTAATAAAAAAAATGCTTCTCTATATAATTTGTTAATTGATCACGATTATACAAAGACACCTCTTTCAACCAATTCAGTATTATTCTTAAATAGGGTCAGAATGTTTTTGTTTACAATAAAACTTTTTTTTCCAGAGAAAAATTAAATGCATTGAAATCTGACAAGAAACATACGACATTGAATTATTAAAGATGCTACACCGCTGAAAAAATGGTAATTTTTTCACTATCAAAAACAGCAGCAGACGATTCAGTATATTTTTTCTTCAGTTACAAAAGTTGCGTACTTTACACACCATTACCACCATTGAAAAGTTTGAGCTTCTAATTTTACCTCAAGTAAAAAATATGAAAAATTAATTAATTGCATCCCGAAAAAAAATCCGTGACACTATATTCTTTATGGACTGAAGCACTGAATAGCCATGCACCACAGGCGAAATAATCTAGCTCAGCTTCATTTGGCTGTTTAGACAATGGGCTAGGAGGGTCCGACATGCACATCCCCCTCCAAACCTGGCGAACCAATATTTTTTTCTGAACTCTTCCGGAAGTTTCATCCCCAACTTAAGCATTGTAAACATTGGGCTATTTTGTTATTATTGTTTGAACTGATTGATTAAGAAATCAAAATACTGATTAGAAATAATAGTTTACTGTTAAGAAACATTTTTGCTGCGTCAAGCCAAATATGAAAAAAATGTGCTTAAATGAACTTTTTCGAGGTTAACATCTTTTTATTTCCTTCGTACAAATCCCTGCATATATTGATTTATTTGGTCCTGATATGTTTTTGTTGTCATCATGATACCTCATTTGTCTACTTCAATTGAAAAAAGTCAATGTTATGACAATTTTTCACTTTAAAGTGAAATTCGAAATGGCGGCATATATTTCATGCGACGTTGCATAACCCAGAAGTTCATCCAAACTTAAGCAATGTTAGCATTATGGATTTTGTGATCAGGTGAGTCACAAACGGTGTTCAGAAAAATATTTTTGGAGGTTGATTGGGCGGTGCAACGTCGGACCCTCCTAGACCCATGGCTTATGTTGTGTTTCAAATCAACTATAAGCAGTTTTGGCTGGGATAGTGGAGTTTCCCTGTGAAAAAAACCCATCGGCAACACTCGATCAAAAATTAACGCACCAACAATGTCAGGAGTTTGATACTAAAATCGCGACTTTTGAAATGGACCCGATTAATGAGGAACACCATTAAAGATCGGTTTTTACACGCCGTTATCAATACCACAACTATAGCACTTCGGACAATATAAAATAACATAGACAACTATTTCTTAAATACCAGTACAATAATTTCGTATTAATTCTCGAAAAAACGTAGTAGAATATATTTGGTTTGGATTTTTTTTAAAATAAAACAAAAGTTAAAGTTATTTGGTTCCCGAAAGCAATTTACACACATGTCAGTATGAAGGATCTTTATGTTTAGTATTATTGAGAGTTAAGCTCAATAAATATGAATTAATTTTCAAAGATTGCATGATGGGTTATCGAAATAATGTTTCTCACATATTTATATACGCTAGCATTTACCATAGTATTAACCTCTTACCTTGAATATGTCCTCAACGCATATTTTTAAATGCACCACAATCTGAATCGCATGCTGGAAGAACAAATATAAAACGCCTGGTTGAAATCACAGTAAGTGGTTATATGGCATATCTACTTAATGAAATAAACAAATATGCTTCAACAGTTACCGAATGTGGGTTCCTTTGACACACTTGTATTTACATTGATAAATAGATCAATATGGAAATATATTCTTATGAAAAATATTTGAAATAGATTGAAATGTTGGACTTATCGTTGTATATCCCGTTTTATCGATGGGGACTATTTCATCTATACTGTTATTGTTTTAGTCGGTTGTCCTTGGCAACGCACCGAAAGTTACAAGAACTCGACTCTTTCCGGTCAAATCTTTGGCTGTTCCATCAAATGGATTTTTTACTATACAAATGTATAACTTTATTTTCATACTTCATTTTTCAACAACTTTTTCTCTTAGGAATAACTATATAATTTGTAATATATAAGCATTGTTTGTCATATTTTTGCCATGCATTGGTGTGTAACATACACACGCGCACCATTGTCAATGCTAGAACACCAAATATATGTTACACATCACTGCATGTTAAAAATATGACAACCAATGCTTAAATAACAACCAACCATGTGTAGGACCATTTTTAGATTTTCACTAGCTGACTAAAGTGGACGTTTGCGTGCTAAAAACGCGATATCAAACACTTCCTCTTTCTTTATAACATTCTTATTCTTGACTCTTAATTTCAAAGCATGTTTAGTCTAAATTGTCCCTTTTTAATCAGCTATTTAATTTATTCTACACAATTATATATTTTTGTTTCTTTTTGCACCTAAATACGTTCAAAATTATCTTTGACATAACTCAAATTATTGGAATAGATAAGATATTTACACTTTATAGAGGGATGTTCGGAAATTAATGTTACTTGCGCAATATCTCGTGGAAATCGTGCTAAATGGGCTTAAAACTACCTCGTGGCGATAGTAGCGTGATATCTGAAGCGTGATATAGGTAAATATCTCGTTTCACAATTACACTGACCTTGATGCTGTGTACTTTGTTTTGTAGGCGCACCTAGCTTACACTCTATACAAATATGATTGGCAAGAGAGTTGAAAACGTAAATTGAATTTAGGGCCTATAATCAAAGTTAGGTCTCTACTTGGCTAAAAGCCGAGTGGATATTACAATCGTGAGGTGCTGTGATATATATGGGAAGGGGTCAAATGTTCATTATATGAACTATTTGTAGGTGGGTTGTTCTCGATTTAAGTCGGGACAACAGCAGCTTAAAAAAATGCTGCCCTCCACAGGTCGCCCTGCAGCAAACTACAAACAAAAGCATAACATTGAAACTAATTCGGCAAATCATTGAAAAAAATGCAAGGTAACACTGTCCGGCAGTTAGCTAAAATGACAGGCTTTGTACTTTAGCACGTAACCATATGCAGAGTATTACCATTGCTTTGTTTTGTAATATATACCTCTTTATCTACATTTAATCAGCACTGATTTCCAGTTACTTTAGCCACAGTGTAAAATTTTCTGCGTATGGTCACTAGTGTAATATGAATCTGGTGCGATTTTTTATTGGCTGTGAAATTCCTTGTGACTCCAGACAAGAAGACAATTAATTTAAACGTGAGGAAAAAAATGTCGTGGACGTAAAGGACTTCCGATGATTGCGGGGACAATATGGACGGCCTCTGTGAACTTTGTAAGAATGTGATAGGTTTCCATAAAGGATTCTAATTGCTGTCCCTCCGAATGTGTTAATTTATATGAGATTTCTTTGAATCTAGTGAACTTCTTAGACTCGTTTCTTAAAATATAATATGAATGCTACACTCATGTAAGATCCTATATGAATGTTACGAGCCGTATAGGTATTTGACTTTAACCAAAGCGTACACCTTAATGTCTGAGGTGTTGTGGGTGAGTGCGTATGCAGGTGTATGTTAGTGTCCAACTATGTACTATACTAAGTAAAATGTATGTGTGAATACATCTTATCTACATTCATGTATGACACGTTGATACAATTATTTTAGTACATACGTCAAAAATGTACATAACAGTGACACCATTCTGGTTTACAGACTCCTGGTAAGGCTGAGATTCTGGATACGATTTTTCCACATTCATCACAATCATTATTACATGTTGCTGAATCACCTTGGATGTGCATTTCAATCAATGTACATTTCATTGAAAATTTGACAAAAATTACGAACTCAGTTTGCCTTATTAATTCACCTGCCTATAAATTTTATCAATTTGGCAATTTGAAAACTTTTGAAAATCAAAAGTTTGTTATGAAATTTTCTAGTATAGCATAATATATCACATTAAAATACACTCATTATAAAGTATATATGTTTCCGATGACATCCGATTATTTATGACGTTCATAATTTGCATGAGAAAAAACGTAGTTCGAATCAAAGTTTAAAATTTCGACCAATCAAAAATCCGGAAGGTTCATATTCAAAGAGGGGAATATCGATATACATTGTATGTCTCCAGCACCAAGAACATTGAAAACAATGGCCTGAAAGTGGAATAACACAAACGTATTTTGTTTTAGAAATCGCCGTACTCACCTGCAATAGCTTGAATATTGTCTGTAGAATCTGTTTCTTCCAAAAACAAAAACAGGTGCAAAATAATTTTTGAAGGTTGCACATATAGTTTGCACAATAAGAGGTTGTATGGAATTTATTCACAACGATTAACTTTTAACAGTTATTCAAAATCTTTGTTTTTGTTTTAGTTTTACGTCCTATTAACAGTCGGGCCATGTAAAGACGTGCCAGATTTGATGGTAGAGGAAAACCACAGTACCGGTAAAAAAAAAACACCGGCCAGCGGTCAGTACTAAGCAACTACGCCACATTGGATTCAAACTCGCGAACGCGAGTCAGAGGTGGGGGGCTTGTAGTACATGTAATATATGGGGACAGCTTAACCATTGCGGCCCCAGTTATTAATGCATGTACATTAGTTTCTTGGCTCTTATCTCGCTGAATGTACTACCTCTCTTGTGAGTTAAAACATTATAACATACCGGTATAATAGAGGTTTTTTCCAACCATTGAAATATAAGCAATTTGAAAAACATCTAATGATACACCTTATTAACTCAACTAGTAAAAAATGAAATGATTATTTAATGAACAAAATATGTTCCGGATTTTTTTTCATGAAATGTACATTTTTCGCATATTTTGCCGCAAATAATAAGATACACAATAATTTACGTTTCAGAAGTAATACCTAATATTAGCCATGATGCATACACACTTTTGAGTAACTTGATTATGCTTGATATGTATTACTAATTTAAACAGTTGATATTATATCAAATTGCATGTTCATAAGATCTGTTAATCAGGAAGCCATATATATTTCTGCGTACTTCTTTATTAACAAATGTGGGGGTTTTCATGCTATTAAAAGTATCAGAAGAAAAATCTCTCGTCAATTTTACAACGACACCACATGATATTTAGCAAAACACATCATGCCTAAATGGTATATATATTTCTATCCATTTGATGACCCACACAACGCAGCGATATACTGATTGGAACTTTGTTTTTAATCAGTGAACACAAGAAACAATTTGTTAATAAATATTTCAAAGATAATGTTATAACGAATCTGTTTCAAGAAGCGTGAAAACCATTTGTCAATAGAAAAAAAAACGTCATACAGTTAACAGTTTGACCTCCTGAAATACATATATACTGAAGAATAAAAGTCGGCTATCATTGATCTATCTATCTATTATTATTTATATAATATATGTCAGAAAAAAACGACGATTTCTTGCGGGACCGCATTTTCACCGATTTATGGGTTTTTCAGGCAAAAATTTATATATACATGCATAAGTTTATATATATGAGATAGGATGGCTGTATGTATCAACACATCGAAAGCAATACAACGAAACACATTACTTTTCATTGCAAGTAAATGCTTGTTCAACATTGGACGGGTTCATATGATAAAATGTCGTTCGTGAAACAATATAATATTTTGCTAAAGAATTTCAAACCAGGATCGTTGATTACGCTAGTATTCATTCATCAAAAAAATCGCAGACAGAGAGTCCGTCCTACTCGAAATACCACGCTGGGCAAATTCATTTGTTTTCAAAAAAGTTTGTAATGAATTCTTATTGATCTGCTGATCAACACTGTCTTGTCCACCGAGCTGTGTAGACCAATCAAATGAATTCGTTGGTTTGAAGCAAAATGACGAAAAAATATTTCTAAGTGAATTTGTATGTAAAACACACCATGCATTTATTTCTAACCGAAATTTCGTTTTTCGTTTCGTGTTGATACTTAATATCGAATCTAAAAAGCAAAATCATGTAAAAGGGACACATATTAGCATTATCTGGTTATTGCCTTTTATTAAGCAATATCATCTACTATTTATCTTTTCTTGATACACCTTTGCACAATAAGGGAAAAAACAATTGTTTGGAAAAACATAAACTCGTCCACCTTTGCTTTACCTTTGCATGACCAGCCACAATCTTTCGCCGAATCTGAGCAAACAGGAGCGCAAGTTCCGGCTGTACATAACATAATAATTCTGTTTGATTTTTATGATATAAAGTATCAAAATAAACATGTATATAAATTTGTCTTTAGCAAGTAGGTCACAGCTCATCATAAAAATAAAGGCGAACCTATATCGTGAAACGATTAAAATACATAATTATGCTATTTCAAACTCTATCACCACTAAAATATTTACGGAGAAAAAGAGAGCGACTGCGTGATAATATCGATGCTGACCAGGAAAACTTTGTTTGACATCCTAATTTTAATGCCATCAGATAAAATAACGTTTTAGACTGAGAATATTGAATTTGAAATTATGAAATCAATTACCGGCCACACCACAGAAATTTTTTTTAGTACATCTTTTCTAAGATTCCAAATGAAGAAAAAATATCCATCAAGGGATTTGCTATTTCAAAAAAATACTGGATTTTCTCCAAACTTTTAATTTGTACAATGATTCCCCCCCCCCCCCCCCCCTACCCCCGCCCCTCACATGATATTTATAACCTTCCTACGCCACTTGCAAGTATTTGTTAATAATATCTGCACTGACCAAATATGTACGTTATTGTTTCAAGATACTGGGTATAAGATAATCCTACCTGTGCCTGTGATACATCCGGGTTGACACTTTTTTCCGTCCTTGCAGTCACCGTCGTCTATGCAGATGTATCCATTGACTATGAACAGTTTGATGGAAGAGAGTTATCTTTAAATATGTCAAATATAAACAATATACGAGTCATTCCAATCATAGAAAAACCTCCAGAAGCTATTCATTTTCATTTCCGGCATATGTTACAATGCAGAAGGTTGATATGAGCGCAACTTCCTGATATAATCAAAGAGTAATCAATTTTATGAAAGTTGTATTAGTTGCCATTTTTTTTATGACTTGAATATGTAAGCATTAAACCAAAAAAAATCAAATAGAAATATTTTCATAGATTTTAATAATTATAGAACCGCACGAAAATAATTGGTTTAATGTTATATAATCAAACAAATTGTACAGTGTGTGAAAATCATGCAATGCACTTCATACATAACACGAATTATTTTTTTGTTTTATAATGATTATGCAAATTACACGTACCATGCCCATAGGCTAAAACCATCAACAAAATCGAAGGGATAATCTTCATTCTGATAAAGAAATTTAAATAAACATTATTGTATCAATTGAGTAGCCATCGTTAATGCTTTATTTACAACCCACTTTGCAAAAAAATCTTAATGAATTTTAGCCAAAGAAAACTGCGTTCGTCTTCTCTTATGTTTCACGCATATGAAAAATCAAAGCTATTTAATAAGGCGCAATGTTGTGTACTTTACTTTTTTTTAACTCTTTTTCAAAGTGTAAAAATGTTGGTAGACTTACCTCTTTCTTGGAGCGGTTGTATGTTGCCGTACAAATGGTTCCTGCGCTCTGTGCTGGAGGTTGGTAAGGGACGTTTTATAGGGTTTATGACGAAAGTTGTGTTCATTGTACCTATAGCGACGCATTCACGTGACAGAAATGAATTTATTGTAGCCAGGCTTTTTGCACTTGAAGGCGCACTTTTTACATTACCACGTGTTTTACAACGATGACGTTGTAAGCTTAAGATTTAACACGTTTACATTTCATGTCGTAGTAACCATGCTTGCTTCTTTATATTTTAAAGATGTTTCACCGCTGACAAATGGTATTTTTCACTATCAAAAACATAAGCAAACGATTTAGTATTTTTCTTCAGTTACAAAAGTTACTTACTTTACACCATTACCACCATTGAAAAGTTTGAGCTTCTAATTTTACTTTAAGTTAAAAATATAAAGAATTAATTAATTTCATCCCGAAAAAATTCCGTGTCACTATACCCTATATGGAATGAAATACGTATATAAAATTGCGAATGTACCAAAGGCAAAATTAACTATTTTATTATAGTTTTTGTGTTAATTAGACATATATATATATACGATTGAACACCAATTAATGTTCAAATGATGAATGTCATTTATGCTCTGTCGGCGGTAGAGCATCTTTAACAAACCATTGTCATCACATCACACTCTTCAGCGGTTCTCTTATAAATATTCGATATCCTACAGGACATATTACAAACAAATGAATACATACGAGTTTACTTGGTTCAAATTATTATGCAGTATAAATGTGTAAAACACCATTGAAATGGAAAAATATTTTAACAGCATACTAATTATATTTACAAAGACCAAAAAGGCATTCCTATATCTAGATAACAAATCAATAATGTGTGAAATAAGTGCATTTTGTAAGACTGTGTAGTAGTCAACACTATTTTGGTCAGTGCTGTGATTGCAGACAAATTCAATATTAAGCATTTGAGTGTTCTAACGATTTGACCGCAGTCATCTTCTTCCTTGTTATGGACATTTATGCCATTATTAAAAAGACAATCGGAATCAAGAGTACGTAATTTCTGTTTAATGGAAGGAACAGCTTGCAATGTGGACCAAGCTACACATTTTCTCTGGGCATTATGCTACAATACATACACAGGTAGAGTAGTCTTATTCACCCTGTGACTTAACCTCATTTAAGAGGCATGATTTGGTAATATTATACATATACAAAATCCATGTCAATATAAGTCAGTAAACAACACGAGGTGATATTCTATACGAAAGTTTGATTAAAGATAACTGTCACAATGTGAAGACATAATAAAGGATATATAAATAATGTAAATGCACTTATAATAGGAATTAATTTTATTTATACAACTAACCCGTCATCAGCCTAATAACTGGTAAAAATAACTTCTCTGTAGGAAATATATTTCAAGTGTATCTAATGTCATTGATTTACTGCATCTTAATTATACTATCCAAATATCTAGTGACGACAACCATTGTCGTTATTCTCATTATTTCAAAATGCTTAAAAAGAGTCTTAAAAATGTGCTTAAAAACCAAATAAATCGCCACAATCGTCTATATCTAAAGTAATAGATGTATATATAGCTTGATTATCACCTTGACTATCCTTTTTCTCTATGAGTATTTTGTCAGTAATCCCAGCACACTTCTATGTACATTTCCAATTTGTTTTCGCTTTGGAGTACCAAGAAAAACTCAGATGGTGAAAGGGAATGTGTGTGCCAGGCTACTCATGATAGTCCGATAATACCAATAGGTAATATTGGTCTTACAAGTGGATATCACAAAGGTGCAAAATAGTTAATTAAATATGCAGTACTAAGTTTAGGACATTTTGCACCTGCAATATCATCTTATTGGCTTTGATTTCCCGTGTAAATAACATGTTGTTTATAAGACAGTAATGCAATAGTTCAAAATGACAGCACGCAGAAGCACTTCATTGTAAGCATCTACGTATCATTGAGACGTTTTATTTGCACAAAGCGTAAGAACAAGACATGAAAACTCACGACAATCCAGGGAAACTGTAATTGATCTAAACATTGTTTTATAAAAAAAAGATGCATCGTTTATGATGTCTGACATGTATACGACGTACGGATACCCCGGATCTATTGTGCAGTTAACTTATATAAATTAATTCTTAACGCCGTATTTAATTAATAAAAAAATATTATATATTCCATTTGTCATATTCCTAGTGATTTTGTTATAGTACGCGACATATTGCATGTATGTAACATTAGAATCCCAAGTACAATTCACTAGTCACGGTAATTTGATTTCATACCTACACATTGTCTTGAAGGATTTTTGTAAAACAAACATCTTTTTGGCAACGGGTGGGTTTAGATTTTAGAGTAATAAAATTTTCACCCTTGACTTGAAATACAATGTTTGAGTAAATGATTAACGATTTAAGAGCAAATAGACGTATAGTACTGTTCCAAAGCTAAAGCGCTTTAAAAGGCGAATATAATATATAATAAAAAAAAACTTTTACAACATCGTCAACAACAACCAAGGGTGGTGCTATGTCGAATAAAGTTCTAGTAACGGAAAATACGTAATCTAGTCGGTGGATGGGGTTAATAAAAGTAATAATTTAATTATACAAAGATATCAAATAGGAAACTGAAATTGGGTACCAAATATCTGATTCTTACAAAACACTCAAATGTAATGTTTTCATGTGGTTCATTTTCCAATTAATTTATTTAAAGGCATAAAGAATAAGTATATGTCATATTGAAATTATTTATAATCCATATTTTCAGTGTCCCGAAATAACCTCATTTGTACATGGTAACAGATTATATTTTTATTGATAATTACTAACAGTGTATCTAACAATGGATATTTTCCTTTAATAAGTTTAGCAAAACTTTTAGTTTAGTAGTTTAGTAAAAATTTAATAAGTCTGTATACAAGCTTGTGTTTTAATACTAAAAGTGGGTCCATTTATTGAAGGAATGTCGAAATGCTTTATTTAGTAAACTTGTTTAACCATTTTCCATTACGATCATTTAAATTCAAAACTATACACGTATATTCTTTGAATTTACCGCTTTCGCTAGTGTTGACGTCACCAAGTTAAATAAACGGAACAGACATAGCATCAGCTTCTGAATATAGTTCAACACAATACGGTTTGAAATAAGCAAAGAAATAAAAACTATGCGATGATATTTTTTCAATACATGCTATTTCGTCAACACTTTTACTACTTTTGGATTTCAAAGACCGCACAACATTGATCGTGACGCGGCGGAAACGTTTAATATTCATACGCTTGACCATATTGCAATTCAAAACCTGATATTGTCCATCTGATTTAACATAGATCAATCTGAAAGTAGAATGGAAATATAAAATGACGTATCTTTATTTGGTACGTGCTTACATACTCATTTGAAAGTTGTTCGTTTTACATGTAATATTTGATGTCATAATTGTTTATAAAACATCTTTATCTAACATATGGCTCTGCAGGTAGGGCGTTTCTCTTCTTCCTAACTTACGTTATTATTCCTTCCGTCTCTCCTAACGTTCCTCGACACCGCCACACACTTGTGAGGAAGGCTCTGGGTTCTGTCCCCTGGCCGAGACACGTCAAAGTCTATAAAAGTGGCAGTTTCTACTCCTGGTTAGCATTAAAGGAGGTTTAGTGATATAACACTATAAATAGGACAAGAGGTCCACAATACAAGAAGACACGACATAAATATGTCACAGTCTCCTAGCACCGTTTATATGACGTAACTATAACAAACAAACCAAACCAATATTTTCTAAATAATCTATTCATCTGGATTAAACGTAACATGTCCAGCGAGAGCTATAAATTTCATTTGGTATTGTTCGTTCGAATTATTTTAATTAATTATAATATGTATGTCTGACAGTTTATGTTTACTCCTCTACCTAATGGTTATAAGTTTGGTGCCCACATCTGTAGTTTACGTTAATTAGGTACCATTACGGCTTTTCCTTTCTAATATATCATGAGAGGTGGACAGCTTTCTCTATTTTATGGTCAGTCAATATCGTAGTCTTAAAAGTTTTATATCGGTCTGTTTCTTTTTAGGTAGTTTTGTATGATATAATTGATCAAACTATTATGCGACAGCGTGTTATTTTTCCTTTCGTTTTTAGAGCAATGTGCATTAATTATACAAAGTTGATAAATTAAGAAACATCATTCTTCAATCGCTATAATGGAACAAAAATAAAGGAAGAAAAATGGGAAAGGTTCACTGCATATATGGCTCAGTTCCTTTTATTGTCATTAAATGCATTTAAAATGTATTGCGATTTTAAATATTCTATTGATTCATTCATTTGAGCTTAACTATTTCAGTTAACTATTACGTTTATAATAAATGGCGTTTTGTAAATGAACTGTATATTGAAGTATATATTCATGGATTAAATTACATGTTATACATATATGCGACTGGGAATAGCCTTTACCTATTTTGTGAATGACGATTTCTAACGCGTAAATATATATTTACTTTCACAATAACCTTTGCCATAACAACTTAATTTGAAAGATAAGGTCATTATAGGTTTTACACAGTTGTTAAACAATGCAAGAGTTAGCTCTCTTTATCTATCTTTTACGCTGAAGGATTTTTATCATGTTTTGTGACGACTCAAAAAAAACTATTGCATTGCTCATTTCGGGCTAGAAGTTTATATATTACCGATAGGAACAGACGTAATTTTGTCATTCGATTTTGAAACATTTTCTACTTTGAAATCAGGTCAATTAATAGAAATATTAGGTAAGGTATTCCCCATTACAACTACAGGGAATTAGAAGAGCTGGATCGGGTAAGGCGTGATAGACTTCAGGTAGTAAACGCGTTCTCATTTATTACTTTGATCTCGGATATTATAAAGAGTGAATACAAATAAAATAGAGCGATTATTATTAAATAAAAAATCTTAATAACATAAATCAATGCTAACATTTTCCTGTCTTCAACAAAACAGGTTTTATTAACTGCAATAACTATTGTCTGATTCTTTTGGTCTTTTGCATTTACGAGAAAATATATCATGTTTAAAGTAAAAAAAACCGCGTAGATGCGCTCTTTTTGCATTCTTCGCAAAACACGTTGTATTTAGCTAGTGCTGTGTAAAGTATGAATTTTGTGTTAGTATTATTAGGTAACGTCAATTTTCGTTTTTTCGTGGAACCGAATTTTGTTTTATACATTATAGTCACTTTAATTTGTTTGCTTCATCAGCATGACCACAAATAGTTCTAAGCAAGAAATAATTCAAAGCTCCGAACCACGCAAGAAATTATAAACGACCATTTCCTATTTTACTGTATGTTAAATGGTGGTATCTATACAGCAAGCATACAACACAGTAAGCGTATGTATAATGTTTCACACGTTTGAGTGAAATGAATTGTCCGCTAGGTGGCGGTGTAATGCTGGGTAGGCCAGGTAAGGCAGTTCAGGCAGCGCACCGGGCGAGGACAGTCGGGTTTTAAATTGGCAGCGGACACGCGGGTTACACGTGGGCCATTACACGTGTCGATATGAGTGAAGACGATAGTGCGTCTAGAGTTACAGAGACTCATAGGGTTTCAGAATCCTCCTTGTCTGAATTATTTGAGGCTATTAATAATAGTCAGAAGGCATTTCAGAGTCAAATTTCTGAATTAAGGATGAAAATTTCGGCAAACAGTAGTGTCAAAGATATAGAGTTTAAGAGGCATAAAGAAGGCTCACAGTTGACCTGGAAAAGAAACGGTAACAAGGACCAACACAAATTCAATTCGGATATTTTGGACATCATTAAACAAACTCTGTGGGGACTGGAAAACGGAAAACCCGAATATTGTGAGGAATTATTGACGAAAGTTTAAGAAGATATCGAGGAACGGAATAGACATATCAGACATTTAAGGAGGGAGTGTCCGGCCATTGTTGGACAAGACGGGAAAAACAACCCACACTCCAAATGACAAGTGCGAGATAGGGAAGCGAGACAAGGCACAGAACTTGATATTAGATAAGTATATTGATTATTATGATACTGAAGATAGAGATCATGGTGTTGAATTAGATGACGAGATAGAGCTCACTGATAATTATTTTGAGTACGAACAAGGAGAAAAGGAGATAGTTGTGAAAGGTAGTTTGAAAAAATGTATTGACTTATTGAAGATATTTTGTAGTAATGATTTTGTGTTAAATGTTATTCAGAATGGTTACAAGATACCTTTAATTTCTACTCCTTGTAAGATGGTTTTGTCGAATAATAAATCAGCGTTAGGTCATCCAAAGTTTGCTAAAGAGGCCATTACTTACTTATTAAGGAAAGGTTTAAAAATAGAATGTGATGAAGCGCCCCTAGTTGTAAACCCGCTGACTGTATCTATCCAATCCAATGGGAAGAAAAGATTGATTTTGGATCTTAGAGCAGTAAATGTCCATTTGTGGAAAGAGAAAGTTAAGTTTGATGATATTAGGACTGCTCTGACGTATATTTCAGAGGAGACGTGGATGTATAAGTGTGATATTCATTCAGCATATCACCACATATATATTTTTCCTGATCATACAAAGTTTTTAGGGTTTGCATGGTTGTTTGAGGGAAAAGTGAGATATTTCAAATTTCTTGTGCTCCCTTTCGGGAATCGAACAGCTCCATACTTATTAAGGTCACTAGGGCTTTGATAGGCAGATTTTGATGTATTTAGATGATGGGCTTGAGGCTCATAGTGATAGGCATCAATGTGTTGTTCAGAGTAGAACATGTAAAATCAGATCTGATTCTTTCAGGATTTGTTCCTAAGGCAGAGAAGTCCTTATGGGTTCCAGTACAATGTTTGACATTTTTAGGGAATATAATTAATACAGAGGAAGGGTTATTATCTATTCCTGATTACAGAATTCTAAGAGCTAAGTCCTGTTTTGAGGAACTGATTAAAATTGGTGAGCAAGGTCGTTCAGTGCAAGTAAGGAAATTTGCCAAATGTACAGGTCATATTATATCAATGTCACTGGTGTTCGGTAGTGTAACTCAGTTGATGACTCGGAGTATGAGCATGCATATCGCAGGTACATCTTCTTGGAATGAGTCAGTACAGTTAAATGAACAATCTAGGGAAGAAGTCAAGTTTTGGGACAGAAACATAGATGTTCGAAATAAGTGTCCTTTGAGATTTGAATCAAAAATGTCATACATTTGTTTACTCTGATGCGAGTTCCACAGGATTTAGTGGTTATTGTGTTGAATCTCTAGAGGGTGTGTCTCAGGGCTTATGGAGGGAGTGCGATATGAGTCGTAGTTCTACCTGGAGGGAGTTGACTGCTGTTTGTCAGGTATTAAAACCCCTAGTTTGTTCTTGGAAGGAAAGAGAGTTAAATGGTTCTTGGATAACAAGCGGGTTGTTTCAATTGTTGAAAAGGGTAGTATGAAGTCAGATTTACAGTCTATAGCTCTTAGCATATATGAGGCGTGTTGTGCAAACAATATCAAATTTGAGATGGCATGGGTACCTCAGTCAGATAACGAGCGAGCTGATTACCTGAGCAGAATTGACGATCCAGATGAATGGGCCATTAGTCCTAAGATTTTTCTTTAATTTAGTAACCTTTGGGGTCCTTTTGAAGTGGACTGGTTTGCCTCTTTTTATAATAATAAACATCCAGTGTTTTACTCAAGGTTTTGGAATCATCAGCAGACATGGATGTTTTTTCCGTTGATTGGGCTGGTAAAAATGGGTGGTTTGTACCACCTGTTTATTTGATTACAAGAGTAATTCTTTACATGAAATCATGTATGGCCTTTGGGGCGTTAATTGTTCCAGTTTGGAAGTCCGGGAGGTTTTGGCCCATTTTGTGTTCAAATGGAGATGGTTTTATACCTGCTGTTAAAGATGCTCGATTTCTTCCACAGGCAGAGAATGTTTGTCTGCAGGGAAGGGGAAGTAATTCTGTATTTAGTAAAAGAAAGCTGCCATTTAGAATGCTAGCTTTGTACATGGACTTTCCTGAAGATGCTTTATAAGTTTATATTTACACTTGCTAGGCTTGGTCACTATACGCTAATACTAGCCGATTTTGTTTACCATAACTGCATGGTAACATTGAACTTTGAACTTGCGTAAGGAAATGTTCTGTGCAACGTAAAAGGACTACTTTTTTAAAAAAGAAACACATGGCTTTGTTTACATTTTGACGCAACATTACGTGTATATTGTTGTTTTTCATAGAATTTTGGAAAAATGTAAAAAATATATACATGTTTTATATTTATATATGATTCAAACAATTTTTAAATTAACAATTGTATAAAGAAACGGAAAAATATCCCGACCGGGGCGACGTGCTTTCAGTTTTTGTTAAAAATGATGGATGTCAAATGTAAACATTACCTCTGTGCCTATGTTCGTCCTACGATCGAGTCTTTGGGGTAGACGGGTGTGAGACCCTCTGATAGAGGTCAGTTATAAACATATCCTCTTGTCTTTGTTCTTTGAGTATTTAATCATGTGTATTATAAAACATGCACCGCTAATAATCCACGTGTTGACAGTTCCGCGTCACCACAAATACATTGTATCCATCGAACACAAGTGAATTTGTTTCATCTATCGATGGCGATATGGATCTAAGCGTAGATTATATAATCACATGGCTCCCAAGGATGTAAAACCGTCAAGTCAGACGACAATTCAAACACATTGAGTTACTTGAAAATCGGTGTCCGACTACTTCGGCAAACTCCAGTGTGTAAGCGTGCGTCAGCTTCGCCTCGCTGCACAATAACGGTCACCGAGTTCACACATGTGGCCGTATACAAATTCTTTATGTTATTACGCTATATATTAACTTTTAGCAAAATTGAATACATATTTAAAGTTCTGATCTGATTAAATAAAATTATCTATGAAATTTACTTTGTTTGTCATGTTTATTTTACACTAAAATATTGAACTTTTTTTGTCGTCGCGGATGAATAAATCTACCTTACGTGAAGCGTCATCATTCGCTGTTCAATTGAGTAAGCTCCTCCCACTTTTGACCGACTTTTATTGAATAATTACGTCACTTTCAAATGACGATTTTATTGCATAAAAATATAAATAAAAAGTCGTGTCAGTGTAAATATAAGGATTGGATTTCGTTTTTATGTTAACCATGCTTGTATGGAGTAAATCCTCTAAGAATATATTCAATATGGGGCGCATGGTTAACATAAAAACGAAATCCAATCCCTATATAGTATTCAATTTCTGAAAATTGCGTTGTTTGACAACGTTGGAAAATATGATGTCTGTATGACAGATGTTATGCTAGTGTTTTATCACTAGTGGGTTTGAGTTTGTATAACTCATGTATGTTATCATGTGTGCTAAGTTGGTCTGTATGACCAGGTTGCTAGGTGTATCCTAGTTTTAAGATAATGCATTGTTGCATTATGGAGTAAGAATTGATCGGTTGACTAACTAAGTTTATGATTTTATTTGAGTATTCTGAAAGTATTTTTTGAGTAAATTACTTTAAGAACTTTTCATACTTATTTGTATTTTTCTCTATAAATTTATTTTTGCAGAAAAATAAAAAAGAGATTTTAGAATTGCCAAAGCTTGAGATGTCTGGCGGAAGGATTACCAGAACTGTTGTTAAATGCAAAAGCAGATAAAACTGTTCAGAAATATTATTATGGTTTTCAAAAGTGGACAAAGTGGGCTAGCGCTTATAATGTAGCGGCGTTTCCTGTTAAACCGTTACATCTTTGCTTATTTTGTAAATTTTTGACATCAAATGGAACTAGTCAAAGTGTGTTTACGGAGTTTAGTGTCAGATGGGTACATTTATCAGTGGGTGAGAGTTCCCCTACTGATCATTGTCTTGTTCAAAATGTTTTTGAAGGTGCTAAAAGAAAAGTGGCTAGACCTATTATTAAAAAGGATGTTATAACTGTTGAAATTTCAGAGAAACTATTTGATAAATATTATGATCCTTCTGATTTACTGGTGCAGAGAATTATTACAATTTCTTTATTGTGTTATTCAGGCTTTGTAAGGAGTGCAGAGGTCCTGTGTCTCATGAGATGTGATGTAAAGCTTCCCTCCACCTACATGGAAATTTTCATAAAAAAATCTAAAACTGACATATACCGCGATGGAGCTTGGAATGTCATCGCCAGGACAGGGACAAGACTGTGTCCAGTTAGTAATGTGAAGCTCTATTTAAGTTGGCATATCTGTATGAGGACAAAGCTGAATTCATTTTTCGGAACGTGACAAAGCATCAGGACAGGTATGTGCTGAGGAAAAACAATAAACCAATGCTTTATAATAGGCTACGTGAACAATTTATTCAATTTTATCAGCCTATTGTTCCGGATATATCGAGGTTCGGTTGACATAGTTTTAGAGCCAGTGGTGCTACGGCTGTAGCTGGTAATGGAGTTCCAGACAGATTATTTAAAAGACATGGTCGATGGCGTTCTGAAACAGCTAAAGATGGATATGTGAAAGATAGTCTACCAGAGAAATTAACAGTGTCCAAGAATTTGAGTTTATAAGTTTATAGATTTATTACAATATTGATAAACTCTGTTAAAAAAAAAAAAAAAAAAAAAAAAAAAAAAAAAACTGTTTATTTTAGTTTTGATAGTAAAAGTATATTTTCCATGGGTGGAGGATAGCCACAATGCGTCGTTTTTAAAATCTTATGATAGTGGGGCCATCTTTGATATTCATATTTCTATATTTAAAACAAAAACCTCCCGGGTCTTAAAAATGGTTGGTTTCTTATTTACCATTGCTGTGGATATTTTGGAAATATCTGAAAACAATGAGACTAAACAAGCATGATATTTCACGTGTATATTTTTTTAGTTTTGTGCTCAAAAAGCAGAAATATAGAATGCATGTTCCTTAAATTTTGAAAAAGAAGTTAAGTGATTGTGTGTAAAGTCCGCATAATTTAAAATAAAAAAAAATCAAAGGAGAAAAGATTCATCAACGATAAATGCAGGATTTTTTTTGGGGGGGTCTTATCTTAAATGAATGATATGATTTTCTAACAAGTAGCTTGGGCATAGTTCTGCTGAACGTTCTGTAGTCAGGAAAAATGTATACTTGTTATTTAATGCAACCTGTGTTCATAGAATGTTGTCACAGTTGCAGTTTCACTTTTGAACACTAGAATACTGATTATTTATAGAAACGGTGTTGTTATGGGAGACCAATGTTTACCGTATAAACATTATTATTCTTATCTAACCATGCAATATGACCATTTGAATTGCTTTCATTTATGGACAAGTTACTCTTTATTTATCTTATAAATATTTATACGATAATGCAATCATAGCATAACGTTTTTTTCATTTCAATGCACGAAGATAAAGTGGAAAAAAAAGAAAATATAAGTTTTTTTACCAAATTTTATTATCTAACTCCAAAAATGTAATTCCATTTTTTTTTAAATTTAGATTGTTGCTGTTATTCGAGTGACAGTTTGTTGTTTTTCACTATATATATATATATTGTATTTTCTTCTTTGATGATGTCATCGAGGCGAGTTTACCCGTGCCATTATACTTTGTAATTGTAGAGATGTCCTGTCAGACATGACACACAGTACTTTAGCTTTTCATAGTATTCTGTCCAAAAAATTCAACTATACCAATGTCAACAATAAAAACCCCTTTCTGCTATTCGATCCATTTACACATCCCGAAAACAATTCGTTGAAATAAGGTGAAATTGCACAACGGTTTTTCCAAGTGAATTATCTCAAACAATTTAAATCTATATAATATTAAACATTATTAATGAGAGCTAACTATTAAACTGTTCAAACTACAAATTCCAGGTAGTGGTTTATATTCCTCGTTGGGAAATAGGTATGGAGTTTTGTGTTTTGACAGCAAAATGTGTTTTCGTCTATTTGGAGTGTCAGTGGTTACCTACTCGCTCTGTCTTTCATAGCGACCATCTGACTATTTGGATGGTTCCGTAGGAAAAGTTGCCTGTTAGAAAACATTTCACTTTCGAAATTCCCAATTAACAAGCCAATCAGAGGCCGAGTCAAAATTCTATCCTGGACTCAATCTTCTATACATGAGGGATATATCCAAAGCCTATTTTTCATTTAGATGGTTGTTCTCTTTATAACACTGATCTAAATATTTGAGTTGCTTCCCTTTTAACGCTATTTGTTGTATTTCTAAAAGTCAATCAAAACGCATTTTTTTCAAATTTAAGCCTTTTACTTTCAATAACAATAATTATAAATATTGATGAATTATTGAACATTAAAATAATAAATTATGTCATAGACACTCATTTATTTTTACCAGTGCAGCTCCTCACATTGAATGTGATTCAACGCCTGCATTGCCGTGGAAAACATACTTAAGTAGTTTAGTAATCTACTCAATTGTAATGTATCTGGTAATACTAAGAAAGCAATAACTAATAATTACTTCACACAAGTAGATGCAGCTCCTCACAATAAAGTGAATCAAATGCTTGCATAAAACAACCAAATGACATCCATCATTTGTTTCGTTAAATTTCACGATATTTTTCCGGATGTCAAAGTTCATTGTCCAATAGGCATTTCGATCAGAAGGCGGAAAGATATCAATGGCTACAGTCCCCGAGAAGCACAAGCGGTGAAAACAATCCAATCTTTGTTGATCCATTATCTGAAATTAGATCATAATGTAATTTGTCTCATGTCCGTATGGTCACAGTGATGCGATCTGTACCTATATGCAAATACTTTTTTAAATATATCTTATATATCAAATAATATTTAAAAAAATAGGTACTTTATTCTGTGTATAGAATGCATGTGTAGTTATATTGTGAAATTACAACCTGCTTTTTTATATTATTGAAAACTAAATCAGATTTGAAAGCTGCTTATCTAGAATAAACGCGAAAAAACAAAAACAAATATGAAAAAGATATAAGCCATCGTCATTTGTAGTATCTGACTCTGTCATTAAATTACTTTAACCAAGCTATTCATGGTGAATGAGTCTTAAATGAAATTCAACACAATGAATGATTCCAAAAGAAATTGTAACAAAAAACATGAGGACAAATTTGACCTCATAAATTTTGTTACAATTTCTTCTAGAATCATTCATTATGTTGTTTGTGTACCATATTATGACGTAATTTTACTTTGATGTCATTGTACTATGACGTCATGATTTACAATAAAACAATTTAAATCCCCTGAAGAAATGCAAGAGCCGCGAAAGCGCTTGGGATATACAAAAACTGTTTTATCGTCGTGTGTTTTTAATATTTTTGAAACCATCACACGGACATTGTATACAAATAACGACTGGTCAACTAGTCAGTCGTTAATGTTGTTTTTTTCTTTATATATTTCGTCCGTCAAGGATATGTTTCTTCAAATTTATTATATATATTAGATAATATATCCAGTGCTTACAGTCCTATAAAAATTATATAATTTACATATCAAAGTTTCTCTAGTATACATTTTGCTCATTGATCTTGAATTATACATTATACATCATAGGCCGTCCTATTCAATGGATTCAATATTAATCGTTAAATGTGAATAAGATAGTTATATTTTTATTTATCACTAGAAAATGTGATTGTTTTCTAAAATGATATAAATCCTGTACAACAATAAATACAACTTAATCTTATTTGAATATGCATTTTAACATATAATGCAGGTTTAGGATTAGTGTGCGTTAAAAGGTCCATTGTGATTGCCCATGCTAGATTTTTGTTTTTCATACTATAAGTGAAATACAATCAAAAAGCTACATCACATAATTCTGACATTGTGTTTGCTTAGCAAGGGTGCCTAGCAACATACATACGCAACTTTTATAAACAATTCCGTATTTATAAAAGGATTATAAGATCAACATTGTTATTTAGAACTTTATCTTTCCTTCTTCTTACAAAAAGAGACAAGAAATCTTCTTGTGTAATCTTCTTTAATATAAATTTTGCAATATAGCTTTACTTACTGTTTGCCCTGTTCATTCCTGTATAGCACCCTAAGTATAACTCCCAAGCAACACAACATAGCTACCCAACTTATCAAAGTAATATCAGCAAATATGAAATTTTGGTGAAAATATTTTATGTTTAAATGTTTCCGATATCGAATAAACATTAACGATTTAGTTAAAGTATAGTTAAAGTAGTTATAGTAGTTAAATAAAAGATTAACTCAAAAGTCAAACTAAAGAAATCGGCACTTGGACACAACTATACACGTATCAATCATCTGAAACTGTCCCTTCGTACCTTAAATTCTTGTTGACGGGTTGAAATTTTAAATGTCGGAACATGGTTGTGCCATTTGAGTTACATTATCGATCTTAAACGTATATATATTATATATTTTTTTGTTCTTGCGTGTGATTTTTTTGTGTCAGAGATGTAAAATTACATATAAAAAGTATATACTCAGACATCTGATCACAAAGTGATCAATAGCTAGTGTACATGTTGGTCGTTCCAATTATAAAAATGATATTTCCATTATAGATCTTTTTCTTTTCTTTCTGATCCTTACAATTTCACGCCCAAAATCTACATTTTATGCACGTCTTTGACAAAGCAAATAGAAGTAAATGATCTCCCCATCACCTACTGTATCATTTTCTTGGCCAGTCCTCCGACTTTACATTTCAACGGTATCGGACGTTTTTATGGAATGTCCACGACGGCATGATGTTTGAACCGCTTCATTGAAATAGCCCAAAGTGAATTTCAATCTTCACTTCAAATTTGTGGGCGTGGGTGTCGTGTCGGCATAATTTTGCGACGGAAATGGATCCCGATGTAAAACTATATTACATGTAGACGATTTTGATGTGTATTTTTTTCAATAAGGGTGGCTATTTATGTACTATATATTTTGTATACACACATGTATCCCATATTTCACTTTTTTATACCTCAAGTGAGAATCCTGCATTCTGATTGGTCGAGAGATATTTGGAATTTTACACTATCACACGGCAGGTAACATTAGAACAATAGAAAACAATAAACACGTTCGTAGCAACCCCCTAGCAACAGGTGATAGTGTATTTTTGACAGTGTAAAATATTAACCGCCCGAAAAAGATGCGCACTCGTTTCTTTTTTCGACGCCATCTTTGTTTTTTTGAAGCGTCGCTTCAAAATTTTATCTGGAGCTAGTTTCTGCCAAATTAGTCTGTTTAATCAGTATTTCTTTTTTAAATATAAGCATGGAGCTTTCCGTTTACGCCTTTTCGCTTACCGTCCAAGTGCTATATGTTTGTTTTTTAGGAACCCCTCGGTGATTAGGGGAACGGAAGACATGCGATTTCAAGCGTCTTCGACGACGGGACGAAACCAAAAATTAATTGAGATTTACAAAAACGTTAAGATTTTAACAAACGCGGGAATAAAGACAAGAAGAATTTTCACAAAATCCTTATTGTGAGTATTCTTTTTTATAATGTAATGATAGTTAGCACTACTCAGTAGAAGCCTAGTTGCTATTCTACTGCCGACGGTGATTGTTCGACTTTTACTAAAATTAGTTAAAATGTTTCAATAGATTGCAAATACTTAAAAACTAGTTTTGTTTCTAAACGTTTAATATAATAAAATAAATACTAAAACCTGCATTATACGGTGACAGTGCCAAGTGTCACGCCTTAAGAAAAACCACTGTCACCCTTCGGCCTTCGCCTCCTGTGACATTGGATAATCCACGGGGTGACACTATGCACTGGTCACCGCTCTATAATGCAGGTTATTATTTATATATTAATACTGTCAAGAGTTTAATAGTAAAAGGTGAACAACTGCCGACACTAGCGGCATAGCGCTATAGTAAGTACAAGAAATTGTTATAAGTGATGAATCTGAACGCGGACAAAAGGAAGCTGTATTTATGTAATGGTTATAACTAATTAACTAGAAGACAACCACCGAACTTAACTATAAGCTCCAATGTAGCATATTAAGATATAAATCATTACATGAGATGTCCTAATCCGGCAAAAGTAGTAAATTAGTACATAAACTACAGATAAAGTAATAGTACATATAAAAACATGGAAAACATCAAACAATCAAAATCATTCAAATGGAACAACTTATCTGGCACCAGGTTTTTATGTACCCGAGTAAGCATACATATAGGACTGGAAGGCCTCATTCATCGAGTGTTTTTTTTTTTTTTTTGTCCAACTTTAAAAAATGTACACACATGTATAAATATATGCACATGTACAATGTACAATATGTATTTTATTTGAATATGATTTTAAAGTTAAATACTGATTTTCTTTTAAGTCACAATAACCTCTGCATACATTGTATCTTTCAATGTTAAAATCATTAAGTTGAGAAGTAAAAATGATTGGTCGAGCAACAGCCATTAACAGTTTGCTATGGACAGACATAAATTCTATTCATTTTATTTTTCATTTATGTATTTTTTCTCAATTATCTGAAACGGATACGTAAGATACCACAAAAAATATATGATATAATAAGAGATTAAGTTTGAAGATCATTTAAACAGTTACTACATCGTTCCTTCTTTGTTCTAATCGACGCAAATTAAATTTTAGAGGATAGGCCTAGACCTATTGTTACATGTATAACTGTTAATGACCGAAGTGTATGATGTGTCTCAATTGCAATATATTGCTGATAAAGAATTTCTTTTTCACTTTCGTGACCTCCAAGAGATGCAGTTAAATAGGTCTTCGATTTTTGTCATAAAATCGGGCCGTTTTAGGCCCATAACGTCACTTGTCCTTTGGCAATCCGACGGAAAAATTTGGGGAGAGTAATAATAAAATGAATTTTAAAAAAGATTCTTTTATTTCGTTACTTACCAGGAGTGTTTTTGTCAGTGGTATTTTCGTTTTGGCCATTTCCGTCATCGCCATTTCCGTCATCGCCATCACCGTCATCGCCATTTCCGTCATCGCCATTTCCGTCATCGCCATTACCGTCTTGGCCATTTCCGTCATCGCCATTTCCGTCATCGCTATTTGGTGGATCTATATCAAATTAAGCAAAAGCTTGAAATGTTATTGCACCTCTTAAAATATGGTTGAATTTGTAAATAAATAGTATTTTCTAGTCTTACCTTTGCATGTCATCACGCAAATGTTACCTTGGCCACAACTTGGATCACATGCTGAAAAATAAATATATTATACCAAATAGAAAATTACAGCAAACTTGGATTATGATCTAGAATATAGCATAATGTAACAAAGTCAGCTTAACAGATGACTATTCTGAAGCTGACTGGAACGTTTGCGTGAAAGTCAAAACGATGTCAACCTCTTAAACTACATTCATAAGAACTACTTTACTTTCGTTATAACCCCAATTTCAGAGCATTTTTATTCTAAATTATCTTTTGTTTTAAACAATTTCATTTATTTCAAACAGTTATAAAAATAAATAATAAGTCTTTTTGTATTTAATTGGGTACACAATTTTCTTCCTTGTAGGATTTACAATTTACATGTATGTATATTGTAATGTTTCATATTAAATCAAAGTTTCAAGTGATTTCAGATGTTTTATTTTGAGGGATGTATTTTCGTCAGGAAAAGTCATATTCACATTAACATTGTAGCTCAATTAATCCAAATGTTTCTATTTTACAAAATCCATGCCACAGTATCATATTCTACAAAATGACAAAAGCAGTCCATGTGGTTATTACGATGGGTAATGAAACACTTTTTTTATTAAAATTAAGCAAGTAAGAACCCTTAGCATTAAATAATACCTGCATAATAGGTTCAGACGAATGCAGCAAACAAATGGGCAATTTGGTATTAAATGCAGTGTTACATTATCCGTCTATGTACCATTTCGGTCGAGTTAAAGAAGCATTATTTAGTCAGTTTTTGCATGATAATTGCGCTACTATGTACAATAAACCCTGTTTCTCACTACATACATTGATTTGGTTTGTTGATGATTCCTTCGTTTCGATATATGTTGAATAAATTAAACGCGAAAGCTAAAATACGAATTATTACTGTTACTTATCAAACCAGGATCATCTTACATCACATACATATCCTTTAACAATGTATTACAATTATTTCGTTTCAACCTCAAAAGTGTACATACCTGCGACACATTCCGGTGTACAAGTCCCTGTGTCGCTTTCTCCACATTTATCAACATTATCACTACATGTTGCCGTAACACCTGATTCAATTCAAGGCATATTTAATTGAACATTTGTAAACATTGTACGTTGGTGATGAAGACACAAAATACATTCAATATAAAAACACATATGTTTTAGACTTACATCGATTGACAATTCTCCGATTCAAACATATGTTATCATCTAAGTAATTGTACAATCGAATCAGGCACAAGACATCGCTAAGTTAACTAAGTAATGCCTTCAGCATAACACATTATGATAAAATATCCATGACAACAATAAGCCTTTGTTCAGATAGAGAAAAATATACGTGTTTATTATACTTCACTTTCATTTGGAATGTTCTAATTGGATTAAACTTGATCACATGACATTGAATAGGTTAGATATTTCCCCAGAATTGGAAGGCGAGGGAAATAATCCCAGGGAAATAAACGCTGAGGGAAATAACCCCAGGGAATAACCCCTTGGAAGCTCCGCACGTGACCGGAAGTTGACATCATCTGCAACGTCAGCCAACAATGGCAAGGCTACTGCTTATTTTTTGCAGCTCGACGAGTTTCCGTTGTTGTTGGGAAATAACTTCATGAGTTCTTTTACCAGAGATTTGTTTCTTTTACTTTTGTTCGGCATAATAGAATTATTATGTCCCTATGTGTCGGGATACATCTAGAATTGTCTCCCTGGAAATAGTTCGCCATCGAGAAAAATCATAAACTCTTTCTTCCATGTAGACAATTTTATATGTATTCCTCCACAGAAGGACATAATTGTATAATATTTCCCAGCGAGCATATTAATCTAAAACATTATAGAAACAAGCTATCTAATTCAATGTTTTCCTAACTCCATAGAACCTGCAAACTATACGACCATCATTGTATATGAAGCTCGGTTATAAACACAAAATAACATCACACATACATAACTAGTTTGTTCTTATATTCTAATCGAGAATCTTTGATATGATAGTAAATGTGCGTTCCTTGAAGAAGTAAAAGTATATTACAAGCGGTAAGTACTGTAAAAACTTTGAAAAATATATTTACCAAAGTTATTTATAAACCATGAGTTGATAAATCGCCGTACTGACCAGCAATGGCTTGACTGCCTGCAGTATCTGTTACCAAGAACAGAAACATACGTAAATCTGAATGATTAGTATAAAGGTTAAATAACGAATGTTTGTTGTATATAGTATTCATTTCACACCAATAAGTCGCTTTAAAAAACATATCAAGACATGGGGTTTAGCGTATGTCTTTCTCAACTATAAAACAGTTGAAATAATCAGCAACCATGAGTGTGTGTACCCAATTTCTACATCAATACAAACAACCTGTAAGTCTATTTTCAGTTATATAAATAGTATGCAAAAATGACATTTTCAGAAATGAAAAAGCAAATTTGTTTACATTAATTTATGAATAACGAAGTATCAAATTGAGGAATCTATGTAGCAAACTACATGTTGTCTCATTTTACTGTGTGAAACAGGCCATCTGTAAGATGCGTGTAATCCAAGATTTACTGAATCACGTGGCCAGATATTGTACCGGTTACAAGTCATTATGTAAACCAAAACGGGTGTTAAGGATATATATAAGTCAAAGAGCATCCAAACAGCATAGAAACAGTATGTACATAGTATCATCTACATCAACTTAATATGTCACTCTGATATGTGTATACGTATATCGAAAATGTTGGTGAAATCCTTTTCATTGTTGTTGAATTAAACATATTTTAAATTATAGGGGTCAGCCAGGACAAATATTGATATGATGTTAAAATGCTATCTCAGGCTAATATTTCTAACCCAGTTTGACTCATTTCCTATGAAAACTAAGCAAAAAATGTTCATAATTATTTTTTTCCGATATAAACTACAGTAAATTTGACCTCCTCCCTAGGGGAAAATCTGAGATCCCAAGGCCATGAAATTCACAATTCTTGGAAATGGCCTTATAACCTTTCAAACTATGAGTTTTGATCCCTTTTGGCCCCGCACCTCTGGCCCCTGGGGGTCGGTCAGGACCAATATGGATATGACGTTAAAATACTATTTCAGGTTAATAATTCTAACCCAGTTTGACAATTTTAAGAAAACTAAGCAAATAATGTTCGTAAATGTGTTTTTCCTATATATACACTATAGTATACTTGACCCCTCCCTAGTGTCATATAATTCATTCACAATTTTTGTAAAGGACCTTGAGACCTTTCCATCTATGAAGAGTATTTGATTCTACCAGTTCCATAATTTCAGAAGAAGATTTTTGAAGTTTCAGTCATTTTGACTCCTTTTGGCTCTGCCCCCCCAGGCGGTGAGTTATGGAACATTTGTTAATAAGATTCAATGGCCATTTCATAGGGATAATTCTGACAACATTTGAATAATTTCCTATTACAAATGACCAAATAATGCTCAAAAAGTTGTTTTCCCTATATAAACTATAGTAAACAAGGAAATGTGAACGGACGAGGCGCGAAGACGGACAAAAGCCTATCGGAATAGGTCACATAATCATAGGTTATGGCAATCTTTAGTATGATTTCATCTCTCTAGCAACATGCGTCGCTAAAGGGCGCATGACGAACCTATGTGTGAAATGTCGAACAGAGGACGTTTTAAGAAGTAGCGGTAATAAACTTCATTGAAGAGAAAAGACACGAAGTGGTGTAAATGACTTTGTTGAGGAGCCCAATTAAAAAGTCAGAATATTTAAATTGTATTCTGTGAAAAAAAAATCGAAGTAATACACTTATATTATCAACAACGGCTACCTAGATAAAAAGATATATTGCATGTGCTATAACAGACGATTTATTGCACTGAAATACACAAAAAATGGTAAAACCGGAGTTTTCAGCGAGGAAAATTCGATATTTCATAGTGGTCACATGCCTCGACCAGCCTTGATTTTTCATGACATAATTTATTGCTTGTTTGATAGAATAATCATGAAATTGTTTTGGTCGAAGCCTGTGGCTACATACAGCCCATTTCTAGGGAGTTGACGTGATGAATACTTATTGAATACTAATTTAGGAAAAGCTTATTAAATATTTAACTGTTGTTTATTGTTCAACAGCACGGTTATTAATATTTTGCAAGTATTACATATTGCTAATTTTGTCACAACAATTATTATGATTTTAATTATGAGAACATCGCATCGGTGACGCAGTATTGAGGATCACTTCATGACTCGCGAAGAAAATTTAATGTTATCGTGATGAACCGATCATTAGAATGTAGATTGTACAGCTAAGTAGCATTATTATTAAAGATGTGAAATGTATGTCTTGTTTTATTTATTTATCTATTTTCAATTCAACATACCAATCGGCCACTTACAGAATTAATCGAATGAATAAAGTCTATTTAAAGCATTTTATTTTGAATTCATTTTTAAAAAAAGTGGAGTGAACCATTGGAAAACAATCAGAAATACAACTAATATGGTTAAAATTGACTGTACTCTATTTAAAACATAATGCTTTTGTATATTGATACAATATGTTGCAGGATAAAATACTTTAAAGAGATATGATCGATGGGGGACTAAAAATAATTCCCCCTTGTTAAAGTATCCAATACAATGTGTCTGTATACACTTTAAACTATAAGTGAGATCAAACAATTGTTTGGGAACAAATAAATTCTCCACAACTTACCTTTGCATGACCAGCCACACTCTGTACTCGGATCTGAACAACCACTAGTGCAAGCAGGTGCTTAAAATGCAACACAGTGTAAATAATATCTATATTTCTAACTCATAACTACACGTGTAATAGCTATATTTTGCTACAAATCACTATATTCTAGGTTCATTTTTAATATTTTTCAGAAACTAGGCTTGATTTATTTTAAAAGATACCAACAACGAGATTAGTGTTGATAATATCACGCATTTTTCATGTATGGAGAATTGACTTGCAGTCTCGTTTTTTTTCGAATTTATTTCAAAATGGCGGAAAACGATAGTAATAAAATTGCAATAAAACGTCGAGGTGTGAGAGAACAATATTCTTTCATACATTTCGTGACCCTCGTGTAGAATATCCCTATCCTCTTTCCTATAACCTAACATCCTATAACTAAAATCCTATAACATTCTTATAATTCAATATGAAAATATGGCATTTTATGGCATTTGTATAAATTAAATAAATATATAATACATGGTTATATCGACAAGAGGACAATACTTTTCTTTGGTCGATATAACGATAGGATTTGAAATTCTGCTGGACAACCATCTAAAGGACAACAGACATTGTATGATAATTACTGATAATTTGTTTTTGAATCTTGACCATTGTCATTATATAATCTGTGTAATATATCTAGAATAATATATCTTAAGCTTTCAGCTTACGTCCATCAATTTTCAATTAAACTATATTAGATTTATAACTCTGTATTGACCTTAATAGAAAAATGTTACAATACGTCGATTTTGAGATACGAAAACGACGTGGGTTAAGTACCATTTTCCGTCGAATAGTTTCACGCTCCGGTGATTGTGACATCATCTTTTGAATGTTTTTTTTATGTAAAAAAAAAGTTAAATTTAAACAGCCATTTTTAAAGCAGGTTTATTAAAAATAAAATTTGAAATAACACTTGATTCATCCGCTGAATGCGTTATTGCACATGTGTACAAATGAGTTATCAAATGATTTCATGTACAGTAGTTTCATTTGTATAATGTTTAACGTAATTAAAAGGTAAATCGTTCCTTCTCCTTTAAATCATTCAATTCGCCGTTTTGATTTCTGACATGTTTTATATGAGGTATATTAAGCTATATCAACGATCAAAATATATGTTTTTTTACTGAATTACACTAAAATATTACAATGGTTATGTAATATTAAATGAGGTAATAATTTAAAACGCAACGAGCCTTTAGGCGAGTATAATATCAAATAATGCGTAGAGTAATATTAGTTTTATCACATAATTAGTAATTTTAAAAATATAAGTAAATTGTAGTAAGACGATTGTGCGGTATTACATATTGTTACGTGTATATGTATTTTAATGATGATGTCATTATTACCTGTGATGTCACAATAGTGTTATTACGTGTGTCTCGCGATTTTTATGATATGGCCGTATGAAATAACTAAACGGGCCAGTTATGTGATAAAAATGTGGTGGTCATAGTCATTCAAATTATTTTATGACGTTAGATTGAAATCATGTTAATATATTGAAAATACCACACTGACCAAATTTGTACGCCGTTGTTTCATTGGATAGATAATCCTACCTGTGCCTGCGATACATCCGGGTTGACAGGTTTTCCCGCTTTGGCAGTCACTGTCGCCTATGCAGATGTATCCATTGACTATAAACAGTTTGATGGAAGAGAGTTATCTTTAAATAAGCCAAATATATGCAATACACGAATCAGCATAATCATAGAAAAACCTCTAGAAGTTATTCATTTTCATTTCAACATATGTTACAATTCGGGAGGTTGATATGAACGCAACTAACTTACAGAATCAAATTATTAATTATTTTTTATGAAAGTTGCATCAATTGACAATTTTACGGCTTGAATATTTCAGCCGTGACAATGTAACTGTAACTCGATCAAACGATCAAAATGTGATATTTTCACGTAATTTTAATATATATAACCACACCAAAGTAAGTGGTTTAAAGTTATATAACCAGGCAAATTAAAATGTGATACAGCTCATGTCACCAAAAATTAACTAATAGAAGGAAAGGTAAATAGAATATTTAGGACAAGCAATAATTATTAATTATATCCTCCTCCCGTACAATTATGAAAATCACGCAATGCACTTGATACATAACACAAATTATTTTGTTGTTTTATAATGTTCATGAAAATTTCACGTACCATGCCCATAGGCTAAAACCATCAACAAAATCGAAAGGATAATCTTCATCCTGATCAAGAAATTTAAATAAACATTATTGTAACAGCATTTTGAATATGTAATTATATGGACAACAAAACTGATACTAGAACATTTCCTTGCTTTTGTATTAATTCTTATTCTAATGTAATGGATCCAAAACTTGTTTTATTATTTTTGTATGACAATGGATGTGTTTCGAGATTTCATCTTTGCTCAGAAACACTCGTATTAAAAATTCAGTAGTCCTATGTTACAACTCATGCGCATGTAAAATCAAAGTTATTTAATAAGGTACAATGTTGTACTTTACTTTTTTCAACTTTTTTTTTCAAAGTGCAAAAATGCTGCTAGACTTACCTCTTTCTGGGAGCGGTTGTATGTTGTCGAACGAATGGTTCCTACGCTCTGTCCTGGAGGTTGGTAAGGGACGTTTTATAGGGTTTTTGACGAAAGTTGTGTTTATTGTACCTATAGCGACGCATTCACGTGACAGAAATGAATTTATTGTAGCCAGGCTTTGTGCACTTGAAAACGCACTTTTCACAGTACCACAATTATTGTCGTTATTCTCATTATTTCAAAATGTTTAAAAAGAGTCTAACCAAATAAATCGCCACGATCGTCTTTATCCAAAGCAATATATAGATAGCTTGATAATCGCCTTGACTATCCTTCTTCTCTGTGAGTATTTTGTCATTAATCCCAGCATATTTCTATGTACATTTCCAGTTTGTTTTCGCTTTGGAGTACCCAGAAAAACTCAGATGGTGAAAGGAAATGTGTGTGCCAGGCTACTCATGATAGTCCGATAATACCAATAGGTAATATTTGCCTTACAAGTGGATATCACAAAGGTGCAAAATAGTTAATTAAATATGCAATACTGAATTTAGGACATTTTGCACCTGCCATATCATCGTATTGGCTTTGGTTTCCCGTGTAAATAACATGTTGTTTATAAGACAGTAATGCAATAGTTCAAAATGACAGCACGCAGATTCACTTCATTGTAAGCATCCATATATCATTGAGACGTTTTATTTGCACACAAAGCGTAAGAACAAGACATGAAAACTCACGACAATCCAGGGAAACTGTAATTGATCTAAACATTGTTTTTATAAAAAAAGATACATTGTTTATGATGTCTGACATGTATACGACGTACGGATACCCCGGATCTATTGTGAAGTCAACTTATATAAATTAATTCTTAACGCCGTATTTAATTAATAAAAAAATATTATATATTCCATTTGTCATATTGCTAGTGATTTTGTTATAATACTCGACATATTGCATGTATGTAACATAAGAATCCCAAGTACATTTCACTAGTCACGGTAATTTGATTTCATACTTACACATTGTCTTGAAGGATTTTTGTAAAACAAACATCTTTTTGGCAACGGGTGGATTTAGATTTTAGAGTAATAAAATTTTCACCCTTCGCTTGCAATACAATGTTTGCGTTAATGATTAACGATTTAAGAGCAAATAGACGTATAGTCCCAAAGCTAAAGCACTTAAAAAGGCGAATACAATATATAATAAAAAAAAAACCTTTACAACATCGTCAACAACAACCAAGGGTGGTGCTATGTCGAATGAAGCTCTAGTAACGGAAAATACGTAATTTAGTCGGGGATGGGGTTAATAAAAGTTAGAATGTAATATCATACAAAGATATCAAATAGGAAACTGAAATCGGGTACCAAATATCTGATTCTTACAAAACACTCAAATGTAATGTTTTCAGGTGGTTCATTTTCCAATTAATTTATTTAAAGGCATAAAGAATAAGTATATGTCATATTGAAATTATTTATAATCCATATTTTCAGTGTCCCGAAATAACCTCATTTGTACATGGTAACATATTTTATTTTTTATTGATAATTACTAACAGTGTATCTAACAATGGATATTTTCCTTTAATAAGTTTAGCAAAACGTTTCGTAATCTCTATTGAATAAGTCTGTATACCAGCTTGTGCTTTAATACTAAAAGTGGGTCCATTTATTGAAGGAATGTCGAAATGCTTGATTTAGTAAACTTGTTTAACCATTTTCCATTACGATCATTTAAATTCAAAACTATACACGTATATTCTTTGAATTTACCGCTTTCGCTAGTGTTGACGTCACCAAGTTAAATAAACGGAACAGACATAGCATCAGCTTCTGAATATAGTTCAACACAAAACGGTTTGAAATAAGCGAACAAATAAAAACTATGCAATGATATTTTTCAATACATGCTATTTCGTCGTCACTTTACTACTTTTGGATTTCAAAGACCGCACAACATTGATCGTGACGCGGCGGAAACGTTTAATATTCATACGCTTGACCAGATTGCAATTCAAAACCTGATATTGTCCATCTGATTTAACATAGATCAAACTGAAAGTAGACTGGAAATATAATATGACGTATCTTTATTTGGTACGTGCTTACATACTCATTTGAAAGTTGTTCGTTTTACATGTAATATTTGATGTCATAATTGTTTTATAAAACATCTTTATCTAACATATGGCTCTGCAGGTAGGGCGTTTCTCTTCTTCCTAACTTACGTTATTATTTCTTACGTCTCTCCTAACGTTCCTTGACACCGCCACACACTTGTGAGGAAGGCTCTGGGTTCTGTCCCCTGGCCGAGACCAAGGATTTATAAGTGAGAAGGATTCGTGACTGTCTCTTTACATTACTAAACACCACGCGAGACGCCTATGAACCGGGAATAAAAACCGTTTTTCTCAACAAATACTTGTCTTATCGAGTCAAACGAAACACCATTGTAAAGTTTATTAAATTTCACGACGTATATTACTTGCTTTAAAGACGGAATATTTAGAGGATATGTCTTAAATTTTCGTTAAAAATGATCGACAAAGGAAAATCAGTCGTCGCCCAACGTCACGGTCAGTGCACAAACACAAAAGCGCCTGCCTTGGACTTCCCCAAAACCCAGTGTGACTATCCTTCTCATATACGTCCTTGCCGAGACACGTCAAAGTCTATAAAGTCTACTTCTGGTTAGCATTAAAGGAGGTTTAGTGATATAACACTATAAATAGGACAAGAGGTCCACAATACAAGAAGACACGACATAAATATGTCACAGTCTCCTAGCACCGTTAATATGACGTAACTATAACAAATAAACCAAACCCAATATTTTATAAATAATCTATTCATCAGAATTAAACGTAACATGTCCAGCGAGAGCTATAAATTTCATGTGGTGTTGTTCGTTCGAATTATTTTATTAATTATAATATGTATATCTGACAGTTTACGTTTAGTCCTCTACCTAATGGTTATCAGTTTGGCCCACACATCCGTAGTTTACGTGAAGTAGGTACCATTACGGCTTTTCCTTTCTAATATATCATGAGAGGTGGACAGCTTTCTCTATTTTTATGGTCAGTCAATATCGTAGTCTTAAAAGTTTTATATCGGCCTGTTTCTTTTTAGGTAGTTTTGTATGATATAATTGATCAAACTATTATGCGACAGCGTGTTATTTTTCCTTTCGTTTTTTAGAGCAATGTGCATTAATTATACAAAGTTGATAAATTAAGAAACATCATTCTTCAATCGCTATAATGGAACAAAAATAAAGGAAGAAAAATGGGAAAGGTTCACTGCATATATGGCTCAGTTCCTTTTATTGTCATTAAATGCATTTAAAATGTATTGATATTTTAAATATTCTATTGATATATTCATTTTAGCTTAACTATTTCAGTGAACTATTACGTTTATAATAAATGGCTTTTTGTAAATGAACTGTATATTGACGTATATATTCAATGGATTAAATTACATGTTATACATATATTGGGAATAGCCTTTACCTATTTTGTGAATGACGATTTCTAACGCGTGCATATATATTTACTTTCACAATAACCTTTGCCATAACAACTTAATTTGAAAGATAAGGTCATTATAGGTTTTACACAGTTGTTAAACAATGCAAGAGTTAGCTCTCTTTATCTATCTTTTATGCTGAAGGATTTTTTCATGTTTTGTGACGACTCAAAAAAAACTATTGCATTGCTCATTTCGGGCTAGAAGTTTATATATTACCGATAGGAACAGACGTAATTTTGTCATTCGATTTTGAAACATTTTCTACTTTGAAATTAGGTCAATTAATAGAAAGATTAGGTAAGGTATTCCCCATTACAACTACAGGGAATTAGAATAGCAGGATCGGGTAAGGCGTGATAGACTTCAAGTAGTAAACGCGTTTTCATTCATAACTTTGATGTCGGATATTATAAAGAGTGAATACAAATAAAAAAAAATAGAGCGATTATTATTAAATAAAATATCTTAATAACATAAATCAATGTTAACATTTTCCTGTCTTCAACAAAACAGGCTTTTATTAACTGCAATAACTATTGTCTGATTCTTTTGGTCTTTTGCATTTACGAGAAAATATATCATTTTTAAAGTAAAAAAAACGCGTAGATGCGCTCTATTTGCATTCTTCGCAAACACGTTATATTTAGCTAGTGCTGTGTAAAGTATGAATTTTGTGTTAATATTATTAGGTAACGTCAATTTTCGTTTTTTCGTGGAAACGAATTTTGTTTTATACATTATAGTCACTTTAATTTGCTTCATCAGCTGACCACAAATAGTTCTAAGCAAGAAAAAATTCAAAGCTCCGAACCACGCAAGAAATTATAAACTACCATTTCCTATTTTACTGTATGTTAAATGGTGGTATCTATACAGCAAGCATACAACACAGTAAGCGTATGTATAATGTTTCACACGTTTGAGTGAAATGAATTGTCCGCTAGGTGGCGGTGTAATGCTGGGTAGGCCAGGTAAGGCAGTTCAGGCAGCGCACCGGGCGAGGACAGTCGGGTTTTAAATTGGCAGCGGACACGCGGGTTACACGTGGGCCATTACACGTGTCGATATGAGTGAAGACGATAGTGTGTCTGGAGTTACAGAGACTCATAGGGTTTCAGAATCCTCCTTGTCTGAATTATTTGAGGCTATTAATAATAGTCAGAAGGCATTTCAGAGTCAAATTTCTGAATTAAGGATGGAAATTTCGGCAAACAGTAGTGTCAAAGATATAGAGTTTAAGAGGCTGAAAGAAGGCTCAGAGTTGACCATGAAAAGAAACGGTAACAAGGACCAACACAAATTCAATTCGGATATTTTGGACATCATTAAACAAACTCTGTGGGGACTGGAAAACGGAAAACCCGAATATTGTGAGGAATTATTGACGAAAGTTAAAGATATCGAGGAACGGAATAGACATATAAGACTAGCTGATCGTTCCGAATTCGACTGGGATACGGTCAAGCACTATATGTCTGATCCCATTGCTAAGGATTCAGAAGATTTAAAGAAAATTTACAAGGCGGAGTCGGATGCAAAAAAGGAGAAAGGTAAAAAAATACAATTGTCGAAGCGGCAGCAGAGATGTTCCGGATATGTTAGACCAGCTCCGTACCCGAGTTTTGCTGTGGGCGCTCCTCCTTCCGGTAACAACATGGCTAATGTACCAGCTGGAGTGTTCGATGGATGGAACCAGCTTTTTCGTGGCTCCAGGAAGTTCTAGAGTTACGAGAGTGGAACACGTTTTGGATGCGGATAGCCGGGACATTTAAGGAGGGAGCGTCCGGCCATTGTTGGACAAGACAGGAAAAACAACCCACACTCCAAATGACAAGTGCGAGATAAGGAAGCGAGACAAGGCACAGAACTTGATATTAGATAAGTATATTGATTATTATGATACTGAAGATAGAGATCATGGTGTTTCAATTAGATGACGAGATAGAGCTCACTGATAATTATTTTGAGTACGAACAAGGAGAAAAGGAGATAGTTGTGAAAGGTAGATTGAAAAAATGTATTGACTTATGGAAGACATTTTGTAGTAATGATTTTGTGTTAGATGTTATTCAGAATGGTTACAAGATACCTTTTATTTCTACTCCTTGTAAGATGGTTTTGTCGAATAATAAATCAGCGTTAGGTCATCCAAAGTTTGCTAAAGAGGCCATTACTTACTTATTAAGGAAAGGTTTAAAAATAGAATGTGATGAAGCGCCCCTAGTTGTAAACCCGCTGACTGTATCTATCCAATCCAATGGGAAGAAAAATTGATTTTGGATCTTAGAGCAGTAAATGTCCATTTGTGGAAAGAGAAAGTTAAGTTTGATGATATTAGGACTGCTCTGATGTATATTTCAGAGGAGGCGTGGATGTATAAGTTTGATATTCATTCAGCATATCACCACATAGATATTTTTCCTGATCATACAAAGTTTTTAGGGTTTGCATGGTTGTTTGAGGGAAAAGTGAGATATTTCAAATTTCTGGTGCTCCCTTTCGGGAATCGAACAGCTCCATACTTATTAAGGTCACTAGGGCTTTGATAGGCAGATTTTGATGTATTTAGATGATGGGCTTGAGGCTCATAGTGATAGGCATCAATGTGTTGTTCAGAGTGAACATGTAAAATCAGATCTGATTCTTTCAGGATTTGTTCCTAAGGCAGAGAAGTCCTTATGGGTTCCAGTACAATGTTTGACATTTTTAGGGAATATAATTAACACAGAGGAAGGGTTATTATCTATTCCTGATTACAGAATTCTAAGAGCTAAGTCCTGTTTTGAGGAACTGATTAAAATTGGTGAGCAAGGTCGTTCAGTGCAAGTAAGGAAATTTGCCAAATGTACAGGTCATATTATATCAATGTCACTGGTGTTCGGTAGTGTAACTCAGTTGATGACTCGGAGTATGAGCATGCAGATCGCAGGTACATCTTCTTGGAATGAGTCAGTACAGTTAAATGAACAATCTAGGGAAGAAGTCAAGTTTTGGGACAGAAACATAGATGTTCGAAATAAGTGTCCTTTGAGATTTGAATCAAAAATGTCATACATTAGTTTACTCTGATGCGAGTTCCACAGGATTTGGTGGTTATTGTGTTGAATCTCTAGAGGGTGTGTCTCAGGGCTTATGGAGAGAGTGCGATATGAGTCGTAGTTCTACCTGGAGGGAGTTGACTGCTGTTTGTCAGGTATTAAAATCTCTTGTTTGTTTCTTGGAAGGAAAGAGAGTTAAATGGTTCTCGGATAACCAGGGGGTTGTTTCAATTGTTGAAAAGGGTAGTATGAAGGCAGATTTACAGTCTATAGCTCTTAGCATATATGAGGCGTGTTGTGCAAACAATATCAAATTTGAGATGGCATGGGTACCTCAGTCAGATAACGAGCGAGCTGATTACCTGAGCAGAATTGACGATCCAGATGAATGGGCCATTAGTCCTAAGATTTTTCTTTAATTTAGTAACCTTTGGGGTCCTTTTGAAGTGGACTGGTTTGCCTCTTTTTATAATAATAAACATCCAGTGTTTTACTCAAGGTTTTGGAATCATCAGCAGACATGGATGCTTTTTCCGTTGATTGGGCTGGTAAAAATGGGTGGTTTGTACCACCAGTTTATTTGATTACAAGAGTAATTCTTTACATGAAATCATGTATGGCCTTTGGGGCGTTAATTGTTCCAGTTTGGAAGTCCGGGAGGTTTTGGCCCATTTTGTGTCCAAATGGAGATGGTTTTATACCTGCTGTTAAAGATGCTCGATTTCTTCCACAGGCAGAGAATGTTTGTCTGCAGGGAAGGGGAAGTAATTCTGTATTTAGTGAAAGAAAGCTGCCATTTAGAATGCTAGCTTTGTACGTGGACTTTCGTGAAAATGCTTTATAAGTTTATAGTATTAAATTTCTGAAAATTGCGTTGTTTGACAACGTTGGAAAATATGATGTCTGTATGACAGATGTTATGCTAGTGTTTTATCACTAGTGGGTTTGAGTTTGTATAACTCATGTATGTTAGCATGTGTGCTAAGTTGGTCTGTATGACCAGGTTGCTAGGTGTATCCTAGTTTTGAGATAATGCATTGTTGCATAATGGAGTAAGAATTGATTGGTTTGACTAATTAAGTTTATGATTTAATTTTAGTATTCTGAAAAGTGTTTTTTGAGTAAATTACTTTTCATACTTATTTGTATTTTTCTCTATAAATTTATTTTTGCAGAAAAATAAAAAAGAGATTTTAGAATTGCCACAAAGCTTGAGATGTCTGGCGGAAGGATTACCAGAACTGTTGTTAAATGCGAAAGCAGATAAAACTGTTCAGAAATATTATTATGGTTTTCAAAAGTGGACAAAGTGGGCTAGCGCTAATAATGTAGCGGTGTTTCCTGTTAAACCGTTACATCTTTGCTTATTTTGTAAATTTTTGACATCAAATGGAACTAGTCAAAGTGTGTTAACGGAGATTTTTTATAGTGTCAGATGGGTACATCTATCAGTGGGTGAGAGTTCCCCTACTGATCATTGTCTTGTTAAAAATGTTTTTGAAGGTGCTAAAAGAAAAGTGGCTAGACCTATTATTAAAAAGGATGTTATAACTGTTGAAATTTTAGAGAAATTATTTGATAAATATTATGATCCTTCTGATTTACTGGTGCAGAGAATTATTACAATTTCTTTATTGTGTTATTCAGGCTTTTTAAGGAGTGCAGAGGTCCTGTGTCTCATGAGATGTGATGTAAAGCTTTCCTCCACCCACATGGAAATTTTCATAGAAAAATCTAAAACTGACATATACCGCGATGGAGCTTGGGTTGTAATCGCCAGGACAGGGACAAGATTGTGTCCAGTTAGTAATGTGAAGCTCTATTTAAGTTGGCATATCTGTATGAGGACAAAGCTGAATTCATTTTTCGGAACGTGACAAAGCATCAGGACAGGTATGTGCTGAGGAAAAACAGTAAACCAATGCTTTATAATAGGCTACGTGAACAATTTATTCAATTTTATCAGCCTATTGTTCCGGATATATCGAGGTTCGGTTGACATAGTTTTAGAGCCGGTGGTGCTACGGCTGCAGCTGGTAATGGAGTTCCAGACAGATTATTTAAAAGACATGGTCGATGGCGTTCTGAAACAGCTAAAGATGGATATGTGAAAGATAGTCTACCAGAGAGATTAACAGTGTCCAAGAATTTGAGTTTATAAGTTTATAGATTTATTACAATATTGATGAACTCTGTTAAAAAAAAAAAAAAAAAAAAAAAAAAAAAAACTGTTTATTTTAGTTTTTAGTTTTGATAGTAAAAGTATATTTTCCATGGGTGGAGGATAGCCACAATGCGTCGTTTTTTAAAATCTGATGATAGTGGGGCCATCTTTGATATTCATATTTCTATATTTAAAAAAAAAAACTCCGGGGTCTTAAAATTGGTTGGTTTCTTATTTACCATTGCTGTGGATATTTTGGAAATATCTGAAAACAATGAGACTAAACAAGCATGATATTTCACGTGTATATTTTTTTATTTTTGTGCTCAAAAAGCAGAAATATAGAATGCATGTTCCTTAAATTTTGAAAAAGAAGTTAAGTGATTGTGTGTAAAGTCCGCATAATTTAAATTAAAAAAAAATCAAAGGAGAAAAGATTCATCAACGATAATTGCAGGATTCTTTTGGGGCCTTATGTTAAATGAATGATATGATTTCCTAACAAGTAACTTGGGCAGAGTTCTGCTGAACGTTCTGTAGTCAGGAAAATTGTCAACTTGTTATTTAATCAAACCTGTGTTCATAGAATAATGTCACAGTTGCAGTTTCACATTTGAGCACTAGAATAATGATTATTTATAGAAACGGTGTTGTTATGTGAGATCAATGTTTACCGTATAAACATTATTATTCTTATCTAACCATGTAATATGACCAATCGCTTTCATGTTATGGACAAGTTACTCTTTATTTTATCTTATAAATATTTATACGATAATGCAATCATAACATAACGTTTTTTTCATTTCAATGCACGAAGATAAAGTGGAAAAAAAAGAAAATATAAGTTTTTTACCAAATTTTATTATCTAACTCCAAAAATGTAATTCCATTTTTTTTTTTAATTTAGATTGTTGCTGTTATTCGAGTGACAGTTTGTTGTTTTTCACTATATATATATATATTGTATTTTCTTCTTTTGATGTCATCAGGAGTTACCGCCCATTACTTTGTATTTGTAGAGATGTCTTGTCAACATGTCACACGTACTTAGCTTATCATAGTATTCTGTCAAAAATTCAACTACCAATGTCAACAAATATAAAAGCCTTTCTGCTATTCGATCCATTTACACATCCCAAAAACAATTCGTTGAAATAAGGTAAAATTGCACAACGGTTTTTCCAAGTGAATTATCTCAAACATTTAAATCTATATAATATTAAACATCATGAGAGCTAATATTAAATGTTCAAACACAAATTCCAGGTAGTGGTTATTTCCTCTTGGGAAATAGGTATGGAGTTTTGTGTTTGACAGCAAATGTGTTTTCTCTATTGGAGTGTCAGTGTTACTCGCTCTGCTTTCATAGCGACCATCTGACTATTTGGATGGTTCCGTAGGAAAAGTTGCCTGTCAGAAAACATTTCACTTTTGAAATTCCCAATTAACAAGCCAATCAGAGGCCGAGTCAAAATTCTATCCTGGACTCAATCTTCTATACATGAGGGCCATATCCAAAGCCTATTTTTCATTTAGATGGTTGTTCTCTTTATAACACTGATCCAAATATTTGAGTTTCTTCCCTTTTAACGCTATTTGTTGTATTTCTAAAAGTCAATAAAAACGCATTTTTTTAAATTTAAGCCTTTTACTTTCAATAACAATAATTATAAATATTGATGAATTATTGAACATTAAAATAATAAATTATGTCATAGACACTCATTTATTTTACCAGTGCAGCTCCTCACATTAAATGTGATTCAACGCCTGCATTGCCGGGTAAAACATACTAAAGTAGTTTAGTCATCTATCAATTGTAATGTATCTGGTAATACTAGAAAGCAATAAATATAATACTTCACACAAGTAGATGCAGCTCCTCACAATAAAGTGAATCAATGCTTGCATAAAACAACCAAATGACATCCATCATTTGTTTCGTTAAAATTCACGATATTTTTTCCGGATGTCAAAGTTCATTGTCCATAGGCATTTCGATCAGAGGCGGAAAGATATCATGGCTACAGTCCCGAGAAGCACAAGTGGTGAAAACAATCCAATCTTTGTTGATCCATTATCTGAAAGTAGATCATAATGTATTTGTCTCATGTCGTATGGTCACAATGATCGATCTGTACCTATATGCAAATACTTTTTTAAATATATCTTATATATCAAATAATTTAAAAAAATAGGTACTTTATTCTGTGTATAGAATGCATGTTAGTTATTTCTAAAATTGATTGAAATTACAACCAGTTTTATATTATTGAAACTAAATCAGATTTGAAAGCTGCTTATCTAGAATAAACGATAAAAATAAAAACAAATATGAAAAAGATATAAGCCATCGTCCTTTGTAGTATCTGACTCTGTCATTAAATTACTTTAACCAAGCTATTCATGGTGAATGAGTCTTAAATGATTCAACACAATGAATGATTCTAAAAGAAATTGTAACAAAAAACATGAGGACAAATTTGTCCTCATAATTTTGTTACAATTTCTTCTAGAATCATTCATTATGTTGTTGTGTACCATATTATGACGTAATTTTACTTTGATGTCATTGTACTATGACGTCATGATTTACAAATAAAACAATTTAAATCCCCTGAAGAAAGGCAAGAGCCGCGAAAGCGCTTGGGAGATACAAAAACTGTTTTATCGTTGTGTTTTTTAATATTTTGAAACCATCACACGGACATGTTACAATAACGACTGGTCAACTAGTCAGTCGTTATTGTTTTTATTTCTTATAGATTTCGTCCGTAAGGATTTTTCTTCAAATTTATTATATATATAGATAATTATAAGGCTACAGTCCTATAAAATTATATATTTACATATCAAAGTTTCTCTGTATAATTTGCTCATTGATCTTGATTATACATTTTACATCAGAGGCCTCTTTCAATGGATTCAATATTAATCTTAAATGGAATAAGAATGGTTTTTTATCACGAGAAAATGTTTTGTTTTTAAAATGATTAAATCCTGACAACAAAAATACAACTTATATTTTTTGAATTTGCATTTTAACATATATGGAAGTTTAGATAAGGTGCGTTAAAGGTCATTTTTTGCCCATGCTAGGATTTTTTTTTCATACTATATGTGAAATTCAATAAAAATGCTACATCAAATAATTCTGACATTGTGTTGCTTAGCAAGGGGCCTAGCAACATACATAGCAACTTTTTATACATTTCCGTATTTTATATGGTTTATGATCAACATTTTGTTAAAATTTTATTTCCTTCTTACAAAAAGACTAGAAACTCTGGTGTATTCTTCTTTAATATAATATTTACATTTTAGCTTTTCTTACTGTTGCCTGTTATTCCTTTAGCAACCTATGTATAACTCCCTAGCAACACAACAAAGCTACCCAACTTATCAAAGTAATATCAGCAAATATGAAATTTTGGTGAAATATTTTATGTTTAAATGTTTCCGATATCGAATAAACATTAACGATTTAGTTAAAGTATAGTTAAAGTAGTTATAGTAGTTAAATAAAAGATTAACTCAAAAGTCAAACTAAAGAAATCGGCACTTGGACACAACTATACACGTATCAATCATCTGAAACTGTCCCTTCGTACCTTAAATTCTTGTTGACGGGTTGAAATTTCAAATGTCGGAACATTGTTGTGCCATTTGAGTTACATTATCGATCTTAAACGTATATATATTATATATTTTTTGTTCTTGCGTGTGATTTTTTGTGTGTCAGAGATGTAAAATTACAGATAAAAAGT
>NW_027188073.1:0-47548 GCF_041381155.1 Argopecten irradians
TTTATGATAGAGTTGATAGAAGTGTTTGTAGACTACACATTATCTGAGATATAGGGGCCGCAGTGGCCGAGTGGTTAAGACGTCCCGACATATTACCACAAGCCATCCACCTCTGGGATGAGGGTTCGAATCCCATGTGAGGCAGTTGCCAGGTACTGACCGCTGGCCGGTGGCTTTCCTCCACCAAACAAACCTGGCACGTCCTTACATGACCCTGGCTGTTAATAGGACGTAAAACTAAACAAACCAATCTGAGATATATATATGTAAAACAGTAAATGAAAAATGCATGTCCAGATTGGGGTTTAAATCCATGCTATGTCCCTCCGAGTCTGAACAATACAATCTGAGCACAACTCTAATCAGAGTGAAGCAAAGGAAAGAAACTTTGACAGCTCTTCATTCTATCAAATTATTACCATAATTTAGGGATTTATAAACAAAAGAAGAAAAAACAATAACCAGAAAAATGTCCCTGCTATTATTAATAAACTATAAATGTAGTTTAAACTTTTTAGGGATGTAATTCTTTCTCTTTTCAGATCCAATAATTTCTTCTGCACAACATTTGTGAGAAACATTAAACATTATCACATGTGATCTTGTACATCATAAAAGGACCCTTTTAAACACTTTTAGTTTGTTATTCCTCCTCTGAGGGAGGATTTCCTCTCCTTGGTCGAAAGATTTCCTTCCTTTGCTGAAAGGATCAACATGTACATCAATCACATCCCTTTTCCTTTCACACTAATTTAAGTCTTAATTTTGTCAGAAATATGTTGTTTACATCAGACCATAGATACATTAGGGCCTTAAGGGAAAACTTAACAACCATTAGTAGTAAAGGAAAGACATATCTGGAGGAGAATCAGTCGGTGTCATTTAATTCTAGATACAAATTTCTGATATACCAAAAAGTTTTTAAAGTAAGCCTAAAGCTACAGACACAGAATTAAGATAGGAAGACTTGAACCAAATGTTAAAGAGAAATTAGCATATGAGGATTGGTTTGACTGGTACCAAGAAGATACATGTGTAATATTTAGTATGTATATATATGCCTTTGGCGTTTGAGCCCTACACTGAAAAGTCTGTGGGATTGGAATGGAGTTTTCCGTTACATTAACTGGGGAAGGAGAAATTGTAAATGACTCAGAATGAAAGAAACACTGTTATTAAAATTGTTTTAGCAACTGACATTAATGAAAATGTCAGTAATAGAATATTTATTAATATAAAACTATCTGGTAGACTGGTATATATATTTGCGCACAGCTGGTAAAGGTACAATAACATGCATGTCGCATGAATATGATCTAATCTATGAGAAGATGTATCAATGGATTAAACTGATGTAGGAGATCCTAAATATATCTTAAGGGGTGTACGAGTTAGAAGATTAAAGAGTTCACAGACATCAATCAAAGTCTCGTGACCATAACGAATTGATCTGACTAAACTGATTGATAGCCAACTGGTAAACAGCAGAATTTACTAAAACCAAGTTTGGTTAAAAAGTAGAGAGAGGGGCCCTTACACATGTATTAAATTAATAAAAATATGATAGTCTAAAAACAGAATTTGGTGGATACATTTTCAACAAAAAATTAGATGATTCAGATCATTGTACCACAGATCACAGGGACCTTGTATGAATTTTCAACCAACATTATACATAGCAGTATTAATGTAACCATAATATATAATATACTGTTGGTTTGAAATTAAATTTGTAATAGATCCTTGTGTTACAGATATGTTCTATGACATAGCCAACAGCTACCACACATACATAAGATGATAATTATGAAAGTGCATGTACCAGGTATATGATTTCCTGCACTATCTATAAACACATCAAACTCAAATTTTGGTATGGGCTTGGCATACACAGCATTGTTGGAGCCCACAGGGACTTGGTAAACTAAGCAACATATCAGAGTTGATTAACATTAACAAAGAGTTTGTGAATACGGAAATTATGTCCATTGGATATACAGGGATATACTCAACTATTCTAACAGACGTGGCTGCTATGAGCTTACATAATGTAAGAGTGAATGTAGAAAAAATATTGAAATCCAAATGGCCAAATATCACCCAATGTTGTATATATATGTACGTGCAACATGGAACAAGCTCGTGTGCATGCTTTGCTGCAGAAGAAGTGACAGTGTACATTCAGCCCTTAAAGAATATTACCACCGAAAAACAATGCAGGATGCATTTAAAAAAAAGTTTATTTTCAAAGATGGAATTAATACATTCAGCTTGAAATTCTGAATACTGTTAATATTGTCTATGAATGATATGTGTATGTTGTTCAAGACATAAACATGTATTTCTTATAAAAGTGTTCTGAAACTCTTCTGGGAATTGATTGTGCCTTGACACTTCGAGCTGTACTCAGGATTTACCTAACTGGTTTATAAGTGACTGTCCAAAAAAATGATCCCATAAAAACCGGGCAGCGGTCCAAAATTTTTAATATAAGCCGACTAAAGGTCACTTATGAGAGGAAAACATCTGGCCCCGCTTGCACAAAACTTCTCAAACTGAGATTTATCTCAACTTGAGATTTGAGCTCAAGATAGATCTCAAAATTGAGATTTTTCTCAAATTGGCTTTCACAAAGTACTTACTCAGAAAATCTCATCTCAACTTTGAGTTTTTTTCTCAAATATTTGAGACAGATGTAACACTGTCTCAACGCTGTCTCAATACATTCCAAGATGGCGATTGCATATGCTATTAGGAGGCGACGATTACGTCGGAATGCTGTTCAAAGAACATTTAGGTGCAGGTTTATGTCAGAATCTATGTGTGAGCGTGAGTTCCGGGAAAGGTATAGATTTTCGCTTATAAACATTCAGTTTATACTCAATCTAATTCGTCCGAGCTTGATCACTATGACAAGACGCAGCAAGGCTGTCTCCCCATTATTGCAACTTTTGGTTGCTCTCCGGTATTTCGCGACTGGATCCTTCTTTCGACTGATTGGAGATTCTGTTGGTCTGTCAGAGGCGACAGTGTCTCGATGTGTACATAGAGTGGCCACAGCATTGTGCGGAATCGGGAGGCGATACATAAGTTTTCCAACAGATCGACAACTTCTGAAAACCAAACAGGAGTTTTACAACTTGAGCAGTAAGTCTTCACAACTTTCGTTAGGATACGTTCGGCCTTGACCGAAATATAGGTGCACTTGTTTGACATCGATAATCGATTCACCGAGTGAATTTTGTAACGCTAAAATTGAGACAGACATAAGAATGAAATGCGTCTTCAAATTAAGCTATTATAGATACCAAATATGTTTTAATTTAGCCAGTGTTGCTATCTATACACTTACATTCGCAGTTCATGCGAACGTCTCCTAGGAATATTTCTAGTACATAAAAATGTCATCGGAACACACCAAACAAGCACGCCTACAATCAAGGGGTGCAACTCAGCTGTATGGTCCACCTAAAAGCACCCACTATACTGCTATAAAGCATCCGGAAGAATTCATTAAAGTTAATATCTTACCAAGGAGAAACTCGAAACCGCTTCAGCACTTTATATATATAAGGATCTTGCATTTTAACATACAGTATTAATTGTGTTATTTATTTGTTTTGTTTTTTTTCCCTGTTCAGTATAGCCAGAATAAAAGGGGAAAAAAAAAAAAAAAACCAAACACACACAAAAAAAAAAAAAAAAATTTAAATCCGGGACAACAAACTGAAATATCATAAGCACAGCTCAGATACATTTAAGGTAATTTATTCAACAATTACCATCACATACTTTGATTTCAAAATTGCTTATTGATAGAGAATTGATAATCTAGATATGTGGCCCTGCATGTGGACATGTTTAACTGAATGTACAATTTTTTGCATTTTTTTTAAATTGTAGGTAAAATACAATTTTACACATAGATTTATAATGATCCTTTACAATATTAATATAAAAATAAATAAACCTACTATTGCGATTGTCCCTTTGAAAATCTATCACAGCTCAATTATATGCATTTAAATTATAATAATTGGCTCCTCAAGTATATATTTACATATATATTTTTCTCGACAATATTTGTATACATGTATTTAGCCTACATGTATGTTTAAATAAGAACTTGATATACTATAATTATCATTTATGGTACATGCACTAAATGATTAAATGATATGAGAAATGAAAATAATGAATTCAATTACAGGATTCCCAAATGTTGTTGGATGTGTTGATTGCACACATATAAGGATCCAAGGTCCCACTGCAAATGAAAAGGATTTTGTAAACAGGAAAGGGTTTCATTCTCTGAATGTACAGGTACATGCCCATAAAAAGCTGTCTTCAAATATCACTGTCATCAACCATTACAGTATATTATTGATTTGACAACAATCAGTTTAGATTTATTTGACACAGTGACTACTTGTTAATAAAAAATGAAATGACTTTTACAGTGTAATTAATTAATTAAATTACACACCAAGTTAAACAATTCTTACAAATTGTAAATAAATGTCAAACACATGTACATATTGTATGTCATCATGCTACATATGTACTACTTAGCTTATGGAGCATTAACATGTATATATACATGTATCTATATTAAATCCCATTCAAGATTTAACTGCAGTCCTTTATTTCATTTCCATAAAACTGAATAAGCTGTAAGCCAGAATCCTAGAGGAGAAAGGATTAAAAAATGAACAACACTTTGTAATATTATATACCAGGTATTTCTCTTCCAGATGACATGCGATGCAAAATTCCATATAACAAGCTGTGTTGCTAAATGGCCTGGATCTGTACATGATTCTCGGATTTTTAGGGACAGTCAGCTCTGTAGTAGTTTTGAGAATGGTCAGTTATGGTTTCTGATACTTATGATAAATAAAGCAAAGTTAAGTTTGAACAATCAAGATAATATACACTGGAATGTCAAAATGAATAATTTGGTTATCTCTATTTATGAAACAAACTATATTTGGTGAAGCTCATATGCTTTTAAAATTTTTAGTTACAATTAATTTTAAAAAAAAATCACACATTTGAAGAAAAAAATATGTAAATCTGTGTACAAATGTTATTATTATGATTAATAATTATTCTCAAGAACTTTCCAGACTTTTAAGTAAATTTGTTGTGCAAAGTTCTTATCTACATGTAATACATGTAGCTTCATCTATTCTGCTTTTGGGAACATATATGTTCTAGCTTAACCTATTCTGCTTTCAGGAACATATGATGGACTCCTACTTGGAGACTCGGGATATCCATGTAGGCACTTCCTTATGACACCATATGGTAACCCTGTGTCAAACGAACAGCGGCAATTTAATAACTCACTTTGTAGAGCCAGGACCACAGTAGAGCAAACATTTGGTATTCTAAAAAGGAGATTTGCCTGTCTGTCTCTTTGTTTGAGAGTGTCGCCAACCAAGGCTGCATTGATAACGGTTGCATGTGCAGTGCTGCATAATCTAGCTCTAGAGTTAAATGAGAATTTAGATTGTGTTAATGATCAAAATACATGTAATGGAAATGCTGATGTAGCAAATCATGTCCACTATGTTGGTCCTGATGGTGATGGTGTAAGAGTCAGAAATCACATCTGTAACAATTATTTCCATTGAATAGATTTTTTTATGTTATTGAAATATAACACAAGAATCTGGGTGTACTCTTATCATAAACCACAAACCATAACATAAAGAACCTATTCAAGTGAATCCTTATAATTCAATTTACTAAAGGTAATCTTTTCAAAATTCTAAACTATATTTGATGACACTTTTTTCTATGAAATCAGTAGCTGTTATCTTATCAATCAGAAGTGATGTTACACACTGCGACGTCATTATTTTCCTTTATGGGCTGATAAGTAAATTTTAAGCCAGTGAAAATTGTTGTAACAAGCAAATTTGAAATTATTATCCTAATTTGGAAGAATTACCGAGAAGATATACAAATATATCAAAAATGCACCATTTTCCACCAAATATATTTGACCATAAATACAAATTATAATAACACTTTTGAAATAAATTCACATTTGGTATATACAGTATATATGGCTGATTAATACATTATACTAGATTATCTCCCCTAGTTGAAACTTAGGAGGACATTAGACATGGAGTAGAGACAAAAATAATCAAGTCAAATTTTAGTGATTTCTTCAATATTATAGAGAATAACAGGTGGTCGCAGTCTTAATGGAAATATATATGGTGAAAATATAATCAGGATATAAAAAAAAAAAACAATATTCAAACTTCATACAAACATGCAGGCAGCTGATTTACTTGCTGGGCATAGTAGATTTTTTTTAATTTTAGCACATCTATTTCTAATTGTAATTTCTCCTGCTCTAATTTTATTTTCTTTGTTTCCTCTTTGATTTTCATGTTTTCCAATTCTATATTCGTACTCTCAAGCTCTTTCATGTTGGAACAGCTCTGTCTTTTTCTTTTAAGTCTTTTGTCTTTGTCATCTACAAACAATGCGTAATGTAATTATAGTTTTTAATATAAACAGAGATATTACGTATGTTATACATGTATAATATCTACATCATCTGCATGTATTTCAATTCAAGATGACTAATTATTATTGATGTATATTGATAATGTTTGTACTGTCTTGAAACAAGTTTGACTCCATTCCATTTGAGCAACAGGGACTTGGGAATAAATGAAGCCATATGTAATCTACATGTATTTTGAGTTTTTGACCCTGTGACTTTAATGCAATTTCTTTTTATCATGGTGGGTGATTAATTATTGCACTTGAAACCAATCACCAGACAATAGCATACTGATAGCATTATTCTACACTTACTCTGTGAAACCATGCTCTTTGACGATCCAGGCACTGGCGATTCTGGACATGCTGGTTTTAAAACGCATGTTTCTTCAGAGTAGTTGGTGTCTGAAATTAATACAGTTCAAGAATTTTTAACATTTCAATATTTACCAAATATAAAACAAATATGAATACTTAAAAGTTTTATTTGTAAATAAATAATTACCAGTACTTGGATTCACACAGTTTTAAAAAGAAACATTTTTTCATACAATCACTAGACTAGGGGATTCAAAACTTAAAAGTTCACCAGATGTGTACATGTACTGACAGCAACACTATATGTAATTGGGTTATTAGGTTAGTGGGAGGTCACCATTTCTGTGCCTGGGTTTCAGGATAGGGGACCGGTAATTATGAGAAATTGTAATATTGGACTTAAATAGTTTATGAATATATGGAATAATGTTAATTAAACTGAGCTTTATTTATTCAAGGAATATATTTTTATTTTGTTGAGGTTATGAGGGTATAATGATAATGGAGTGCGTGTAAATTATGTAACCCCTTGTAATTATGTATTCCTTATATTTACAGTTTTTTACGTAAATAACTATTTATTCTCGCAACAGTTGCATATTTTTTTATTAAAATACCAATATTATTTTCTCTCCCGTTATCGTTAACGAATTCGATTGAACAGCTGATTGGAATCAAGTCATTCATACATTCCCACCAAAAGTGGGGCCATGACCACACGTTGCTACGCCAGCGACTATAATTACCATAACAATAGAATCGCTGCACATGTTGTACTATCATTATACACTGATAATGATAATACTAGAAAGCATGGTTATTGAGTCCATATCGGTGCAAACTGTAAATATATTTGAATAGCAATTAAAAAGTTTAATGTATGGTGTGTATTTTTAATTATTTTTTTCATTTTAAACTAGTAATTAAATCTCACTTTATAAATTTGCCGTTTAATTCATGCATATTTTACTATAATTTGCATTTATTAAATAACAAAATGCAAGACATAGTTTTAGTCTATGATGTAATCAATAGTTACTTCACAGACAGTTTCTAATCGTATATGGTGAAATATTAGCAGTGTTCAGTGATTGCTGAGAACTGTCTAAAATTGTGGAACTGCCACAAAATTGCCTAATAACTGCTTATGTATTCTAAGCAGTTCACATTGATATGGGACATTGACTTGAAGAAATTGAAATTAAAAAAAAAATCACTGTTTAAACTTGTCCTTTCTTACCTTCTGTGTCCAGATTGACTGGAAGGCCAATTACCTCTGGCCTGCTTCCTATGTTCTCTAACAACAACGCTTGGCTTTGTGTCGCCTCTTGCCTTGGACCTCCTCCCGTTTTTCTAAGGGAATCCACTGTCTCCTTGGCTGAAAACATTAACAATTATATAAATGTAAAATTGAAACAGGGCCTACATGTATGTATCAATTTAATAATGTCCAGATACCTGCATGTGTATAGAAGACGTACAAAGATGAAAGGGAAAATTGTCTATTATGAATTATAGAGTAAAGTCCTACTATCACAAAAAGAATAAAATGGAAGTTTTGTATTTTAAAAACGCATTTGATTCAAACTTTTAATTAAATTGACCTAATGCATGTACTACCGATATATAATATAATATTCTGACATACAGACAAAAAGAAAAATTGAAGTAAAAATGTTCAAGACAATTTATTGAACACTTCAGTGCAAATATAAAATTAGAACTTGAACACTTTTACTTACATACATACAGAATAAACATGTATAACTGTAAGAGTTTTGATTCATTCATTGAATGAATGTGTATCATTTTATTATTTGTAGCATTTTAAGTTTAAACATGGATGTGTAAAAAATGTTATAAAATGAAGTGACACATAGAAAATAATATACCTCTCTGTTTTATGTTAGAGTACTGTTTCTTTACTTGATCCACTGTCTTGGGGACTTGGGCAATGCTGAATAAAATGTACATCTGTAATATTATCATGCATCAATTTTCATGTGTTTACTTATTTTGGAACTAAACATTTGCAATTCGATACATATAATAATATATGCCACATGGTATCACATTAGCATAACCATTTTCGACCCAATAAGTGCCCAGGGCAGGCGCTAATAAAATTGGAGCAAATTAAGGGGCGATTAATATAAACAATTTTCGACTTGCCTTTCATAAATTATTCTACAAAGTATGCCATAAATCAATTTTCAAAAGAAATCAGAAGGAAAAGCAACAAAGTTTTCATATTTTCAGGCTGCCTTTAATTCAAAGTGAGTGAAATTTAAGTCTGAAAAATGGTAGGGGTGCTTATAGGGATGTGGGCACTTATTGGGTTGAATGCGGTATGTCATTTAATTTTCTCATAATAATGTTCTCATTATGCAGTCTATTGTTGTATTCTTTTCTCATTGAAAATAATTTGCGATTAATATATATATTTGTTTCATAAAAATGAGATTATTCACATGCAATCTGAAATGCTAATAAGTTTAGATAAACAAAATTGCCAGGTCAAAAACATATGTATACATAAAAATACATGACAAATTTTCTTTTTTACATCAAAACGATTCAACTCATATTAAATTAGGAATTGAAAAAAAAATATTGAATTTCTGGGAGTTTTATTATCACCTGCACGTATTTTTTTTTTTTTTTTTTTTTTTTGCCTATTTCACTCCTATCCAGAGCTTTTTTTAGTGTTAGCCTGATTTTAAGGAAACTGCTCGAACGTAGTCGAAGACACCCCATGCACAGTATTATCGATCGATCTGGGGCCGCTGTCGATCTGTCACAGGATCTCATGTTGATATATGCCTATATATGCATAAGGGCTATGGTTATATTATTTCATTACTTAAGAGATGTAAAATACTTATTGTTCACTTAATTGGATCACATACTAAATATATTAAACTAAATACATGCCGATTTTGAACTAATCTTGCGCGTTAGTTTTGACAAAATCAACACGAAAAAAACACGACAACTGCAAAACTGGTTGCGGAAATTGTAAAACCATGCATTTTAAAATGCTGCTAAGTTGCATTGGATAACAGATGTGAACATACATATTGTACATGTAAGCCAGACAGCAGTTGTACGTGTTTTTACAGCTCATGAATGCTTCGCGAAGATGTTGAACTTTCAATACATTTTACGTACATCGTATGAATGATGGACATGACAAACCAATGCATTTTCATTTGTGTGAAATACAAGTTGCAAACTTACGCATTTACACCAGCAGCAACTGCCTCCCAAGCAGTCTGCTTGGTTTCAGATGTGACAGAAGTTCCGTGGAACTTTCCGAACAACACAGCCTCACGCTTTACCACTTCTTCGACCAACACCACCTTCTCCCGCTCCGTCCAGTTGCTTCCTCTTTTTGTTGACATCATCCTCGCTCCGCTATCAGCATCAAGACGGTAGATGCAGACGACACATGTGACGTCATTTGACAGGTGACAGGTGCCGATTTGACAGATTACGGGAAATATTGGTCCGGGAATAATCGTGCGAGACAAACGTTTTTCTACCTCCACCATTAAAGATCTACTTTCACTTTCGGGAAAACAATCTCAGTTGAGACCAACCTCAGATTGAGTTGAGATCTTTCGTGAAAGTCATATTTGAGAAAATCTCAAGTGAGCAAAATCTCAAGGATTTGAGATTGAGATAAATCTCAGTTTGAGAATTTTTGTGCAAGCGGGGCCTGGCAGTATAGAAATATCAACAATCATGTTGCAATCAGATGAATTGCGATAGTTTGTGTACTTTGTGGCGAAAACAGAGTTTGATAGAAAACATCTGTTACTGGAATGCCGAATGGCCGAAATCAACAGGTGTTGAAATGTCACATTCCAACCTGCTGTATCACGTGGATACTTATTGGGATGCCGGAATGTTTCAGTAATGGTTTCTAAGCATTGATGAGAACTGTAGATATTGATATTACTAGCCTATATTTTGGTTTGCACGTACCACCAGTCCACTTACTGACTTAGGCATGTGGACGAAACGTCCCAACCACAGGGGCCCCGACCCGAGTCAATATTACTATAAAAAAATAGTCCTACAAACTCCAACAACAATCAACGTTAAAGGGTTAGCATAGCGAGACATTTTTGAGACATTACGTTGTGCCATCTGGCTAAAACACATACTCGATCGAAAGCATAAAATATGAGATATATATATATTTTTTTTTTATAAAAACCTCCCCAGCCCCCTCTCAAATAATCAACACCACCACGTCTCTCAGCTTTGAAGTATAATAATGTAATTATTTGCAGTACTCTATCATGATCAAATCACATAATTTCCAGAATAGGGTGCTAGAATACAGTATCATATTGATTCCCTTGTTTCCCTGGCTAGCTTAGTGTAGATATAAAAATGTACATGTGTCTGTGTTTGCTGTGTCGCCATGACCTAAATATTAATTATAGTGTTTGTTATAAGTCTGTCAATCTCTATGTGTCTGTTTACTTTGTATATGTATCATATTTCTGTCTCATGTCTGCTCATTTCTGATACCGTATTCAATGTAATGATAGCACTGGCAGTCCATGTAAGATGTAGAGTATACATTTCTAGATCTTTATACCATGCAATTAATATATCTCTTAAACCTTATTTTAATGTTGATTTGAAAGTTTATTATATACCGTATTCGACCCAATAAGCGCCCATGTCCCTAAAAGCGCCCCTCCCCTTTTTGAGGCCTTAATTTTAATTTCCCAGGCATAAATAAAGACCAAAACTACATAAAACGGTATAGATTTTCAAGAATTTTGATTTATTAACACCTTTTTATTTTTATCATTTTTTAAGTGCCCTGGGCGCTAATTGGGTTGAATTCAGTATTACAATTACAAACTCTATTGAAGTTTCTGTCCTGTGACACCATTGTACAGATATAAGAGAAATTGATTGCAGGATTGATTGCAGAAAAAAAGTCTAGTATTCAAAAAATGGATTTCCAACATTCATGATTTTATAAGAATTACACATTGGTAAAAGTAAATATTTTACATTTCAAAATCAAGATTACTGACCATATAAGTCAATAATGATTCCATTGTCTCTTAATTGGTAAAATCACATGTATACAGTTCTTTTAACTGACTTTGCTAGTACGGTACATTTGTATATCAAGAAACTTGAAAAGAAAGTGAGATTATTATGTTGAGTACGGTATCTGATTGCATTAATCGTTTGACATTACCTCTGTAGACTATAGTGAAAGGCTATGTGCTACTGCGGCCAGACTACAGTGTTAACAGCATGGAACCCTTATAACACACTGCATGACTGTCTGTACTGTTATAACCAGCATGTATGTGTGATACACATGTGCCTGTGATACTACACATGGCTCTATGATACACATGTGACTTGTTACAAGTTATTGAGTTCCCATGACGATGCAAGGGTTTCCTGGGCAGCCCCGAAAAGTTCTCAAAGTAAGTATCTTGCTATGTTCGGCAGTAGAAAACTTTTTGATTTTTCTGAAATGACGGATTTATTTTCTGATATTCCTTAAATTGTTCAATATCTGTAATTATCAAGTTTCAGTTTTCTCATCAAGGCCGTTATCAACGATAACTGTGACTCACCAAAATTTCGAGAACCCTCTAGGCTCTATATTACTTTGTAATGGAACTTTGGAAGTTATCAAAATTTGAAAAATTGTGTTCCGGACTCGCTTAGAAAATCTTACATAACTTGCTCAGTTTAATCAAATACAAAATTGGCTGACAAAATATGTGACTCCTTTGTTAACTGCATGTGTCTGCTATATCCTTGCATATTTCTCAATGAAAAACAACAGGTATTCAAAATGTCTTTCACTCTAGATCTATCACTGTAGAGGTCTGGGCCTCTTGTTAACATATTACATAATCATTCATCGATTGCAATACATGTGTGAAGCTGTATGGTTGTTGCATGCGATTATGTATGTTTGCATGATTGTTCTGTCAGATATTTCACCTGATAAAATGCATTTGAAATGGATACTGATCTGAGGTATGTTACATATTAATTGATGATTTACCGCAAACTTAGTACATTGTATTAAACTTTTTCTCAAAGGCTTACTGAGAGTCTTGATCTTTTTACTAAAGGTCACTTGCAGTTGGCTGACCTTGCATGGCCAATGCAATGACAATATTATAGATACCTTGCTTTATAAAGGTCATTATAATTGATGTCCAGCTATTTCGTCTATGTATATTACAGAGTTATCTGCCCTTGAAGGTATATAGGTATCGATAATTTGATTATGATGAGTGAAAATTAGATAATGTCATTTCTACTGTATGAAAAATATGACATTATGCTTGTAAACACAATGCCTTGTATATACGTGCCAAGTTCATAATCAATACCTACCTATACAACATATAGGCGTAAGGGCAGATAACTCTAGTAATATACAGATACATTCGTGTCTTCCCTTCATTTCTACAAATTTCAGAAGTTATACATCTGTAGCTGCAAATAAACACTTCTCATCTGTCTTAATAACTTAATTAATACACTAATAATTATAAACAACTCTACATTAAGTTTGATACTAACTGACAAATATACTATACTGAGTTTCTGTTCCCATTAAAAACTGTTTTATCTCAGAACAGACTTTCATTCCCATTATCAGTTATAAATCACTTCGGTATTCCATAGGATACATATATACACAATATCCATTGATAAGTCTAGATCTTTAATTAGAGTTAAAATATTGCAGATATATGGGACCCATACATATATATACATGCCTAAAATGTTTTGCATGAGTTTTTAGTTCTATTTGCTTGTGAGGTAATTATGTGTGCAACTAGGTGTATACATATATATATATAATGATGCTTAGGTCTGTGTCGACTGTCTCTTTCTACATAACTTCTCATACTGACATGTGATATAAAGTACTGAATGAATTTTACGACCAATTTGGTCTGTGGGATCGAAGGAGATAAATAAGATTTTGTATAAATGGCAGGGGCAGAGCTTGTGCCCATTAGGGGAAATAGAGGTAAGTCAGTTACTAGAAGTTGTATATTGATCATAATCATGAAATTCCATAGTGGCATCCGTAATATACCAGGGGTTACTATCACTACAATAGTAATCTCTGTATTGAAGATGCTAAGGTGAGTTATACAGGCCCAAGTGACCGTTCATAATCATCATATATGCGCATATGGCAAGCTGTACTTGGTCAAATGATATATATATGTCGCCCATGACTTTGCATTTTTTGTGCTTTGACATTCACTGTTACATTTTGTGTTCCAGTATAAATACATGTGTGTTTGACTATGGGTGTGACTATATATAGATATAGACAGGAAATTGGGCTACTGTACATGTATGTAAAACACTTTATTTTTGTGTGATACAAACATTCAAATAATTCTGCGTGTGAGCTCTAGCTTATGCGAATTCAAATACTTTTACAAATAATTGTGTAAAAACATATACGGGTATAATGAATGCATATACAAGATATATTGTTAGTAAGAGCCTTTGATTGTGAATTAATTTATTCATGAATACATTGAAAATAAAAATTGCGTTGTTTGTTGACACAGCAAATGTCCATCAGACGACAGGATTTGGAGCGGTCGTCTGACAGACTAACAAGTAACTTGGCCCAGTTACAGCGAGTCAACATGGAACAGGAACAGAGGATTGACACGACACTGTCCGAACTTCAGCAACAGCAGAAACGCACTGAGGAATTACTGCATTCTGATTGGTCAAACACAACAACCGGTCAAGGTTCATTCAAAATTAATATTATGATTAATTAATAAACATAAAGTCATAACAGTTACAATTACTGCTCATCAATTTCAATAATAGAAGCAAACCATTTGTTTTAAACTGGTAAAGATTTGGTTGAGATTTGTTTGTATTGAAGTACTTCTATACTAATTATTAGAGTAGGCAAAAGGATATTGTGATTTCCAAATAAGAGGGTACTGTTAATTATGCAAAAATCTGTATTTCACCAAACTTAAAGACGGAAATAATATTTTATTATGTAAGAATACATAATGCAATGCTGGGAAAACAAAAAGCTAGGTACATGTATATGCAATTTGGATATCACGAAAGTGATGCGGTACCAGCGATGTTCGTGTTCAATTTGAATGTTTGACAACATGTCATGTATGTCGACCATGATTTCACTATAGTAACTTCAAGTAACTGGCATTTTGTTTACCTCTCAACTACACATGTTTAAAAAAAAAATAAACCGGAAGCGACGGTGATTGGCTGCCATTTACTCAACTAAATGTGTATTCGGTGGCCATTACAAATGTGTGAAATAGAAGGGTCTCGGAAGTATTTCTCATTGTGCAGAGTTGTTTAATTTCATAAATGGAATAGTAACATGGGGGGTACCAGCAGTGGAGTACATAAGATTCCAATGAATAGGTATTTGTACCTTTTCCTGGCATTGCATGGACGATGTATAAGAAATATGCCGCTGACTTAGCGTAGGCCAAATCTGTCCTACAATTTCATGATTTTTAAGAGGTATCGCAATTAAAATGCAAGCTGACTATCTTCCAGGCAAAAAAAAATGATTAAAAAAATTAGAAAAACCTAATAATATAGGCAGGTTTAGCGGTCTACATGTCCCTAATATGTAATTATTCATATTCATTTAAACCCAAAACATAAAATTATAAAGAGTAAAATATGAAAGGTTTCTTGGTGGTTTTGTTGCACATTTGACATTTGTATGTTTGTTTTTGTCTTCAGAAGACCAAAGACGATCATCTGGGTCTCAAAGCACAGTCCAGCGAGAACAATCATTTACACGACAGGTCAGTTGGTTAGAAGTCGTGTATAATTTTATTATGTATATCATTTTAGGATCCTCTATAAGTAGTTATGTAGCATGAAGATTTTAGGCCATGGGCTAGGAGGGTCCCACTTGTAAACCCCCCCCCCCCCCCCCCCCCCCCCCCGAAAACCTCTGAACCAATATTTTTCTGAACCCTTATGACCTACTGATCACAAGTCAAAATGTTAACATTGCATATTCCGGTTATGACGTCATCAAAATGGCCGCCATCTCGAATTTTACTAAAAATTGAAATATAGTCACAACATTGATATTTTTCAACCGAAGTGGACAAATGAAGTATCAAAATAACCACAATCACAATAGAACAGCAAATACATATCAAGACCAAATAATCAAATATATGCAGTGATTTGTCATCAGGAAATGAAAAAAAAAAGATTTTAAGCTTAAGAATTGTAATTTTTGAGCAAATATTTCATAATATAAGTTCAACCCAACTTATGCAATATTAAAATTTTGACTTGTGATCAGTAGGTCATAAGGGTTCAGAAAAATATTGGTTCGGAGGTTTGGGGTGGGGGTGCATATGGGACCCTCCTAGCCCATGGCCTATTTGATTCTAGACATATTTCACAAGTAAGTGTTATTCTTGAAGTTTGTATAAACACCAATACAAGATTCTGTTTCTCACATATTTTACACATAACAGTTAGTGACAACTACATGTATTGGTATATTTTTTTCTATCATTCGTTGCAACAACATTTGGAAAGTTTTGCAATATTGTAAAAACTTATTAAGTCACCAAACAACGCATATATCACCAACAATACATCAAAGACCTTCACAGGTTGCATCTATACCATAGTGCTCTAAGGCTGGAGTTTTAAGACAAAAAGTGATTGCATGCTTTCTCACAAGATGCTTCTAGCGAGCACATTGTTTTTCCTGTTCGTCTTCAAGCTAAAAGAGATGAGTTTCATAGTGTTTGAGCATCCTATGTCAGCATTAGGAGACTGAAAATAATGTTTTATTTCTTTCAATTTTCAGTTGAAGCAGTGGAGCACATCAGATGTTATCCGATGGCTGGAAAACAGAAAACTCCACAAGTTCATTCTCCTTTTCCAAAGTAAGCTTGCAAAATCTATTAGTATACCCTAAACCGATTTATTTTCTTCAATTTTTCAACCAATCTTATTAAAATTAGATTTATAATTACGCTCCACTACGATGTGCTCCAATACAAGATCTTACAACTCCCTGATCAGTGTCACCTCAGCATGACCTCTATGGTTAGCCAATCACGGTGTCGCCAATGAAATCATTGGTGTGATTGAATCTTGGAAGTATAAAAAGCTGCTAGTACATCTCAAGATGTTCCGATTCTAGGCCAGGGGTCATGTTGAGGTGACCCTGAACGGGGAGTTGTTAGATCTCGTATTGGAGCGTATCGTAGAGCATCGTAGTGGAGTGGAGTTACACATCTAATTTTAATTAAATTTTTTCACGACCAAGGTAAATTCACAAAAGTTTTTCTCAGCAAATAAATTTAACCACAATCATATTTTCAACCTGCAAAAGTTCATCTCGAAAGTAAAATGAAACAAAAATTGTGGTTAAGTAGCCACAAAAGAAAATTTAATGTAGCATTACTGTGCTATCAAGTCAGTGATTTCATAGATATAATGTAACATTAATGTATGTAAATATTACTTGTTTACAAAGAGAGAGTTCTTGGCATTGAAAGAGATTGATATCTTCATTACATTTAAACATTTTGGCTTACCTTATAGAAAAGGAATTGTGGACAATAATTCTAATGTGTATTGTTTTTGTTGATAGGACACCATGTGGCTGGGATAGACCTAGTAGATCTACAGCTGCCTTTTCTGGGTTAGTTCTAATATTCCAAGAATCAGGAAGTCTTTAGAGTACAATGGAAAGATACATTTAGGTGTTCTGATATTTAAATGAACTTAGAAAAGATTCTTAAATAACTTAACAAATAACGAAATTCTTGTAGATAAAAAAACCTACTAAGTGTAGTGATATATAAGTATTGTATATTGTATGTCATAACTTCTATTTGATGATGCTCTGTTTATTGATAAAACATAAGTTTGTCTTCAAAGATAATTCCACTAATTTTAGGCGAATTAAGAAGTCCACCAAAAAGCATTATCAATATTCCCTGGGTAACTGTCATCACTATCATATCCACATTGGACTATTTCATAGTGAAAATGAAGGAACTTAAGGAGGAAAAAAACCAACCCTGACCAGTCAAAGACCTACATCGAAGGACCAAACTACTTGTCTTATCTGTTGTTGCACACAAAATTTAAAGCCTTCAGTTTTACTATGACATAGTCTTGGGTTAAACATAACAACAGTGATAGTAATCCCTGGAGGATGACCAGAAACAGGGCTTGCGCTGTCAGTAGCCATAGGCGCCAATGGCGAATTCGAAATGCATTTGGCGATTTAAAAACAGCATTGGCGAAAGATGAATTTTTCATGAACCCAAAGTTTTCCTCCCACTATACAGACGTTTCCATACGGTGAAATTCGCCAATTCTAGCCATACACCAGACAATGGGGCACTGGCTTGAAAATTAGGTAGACAAAAGAGGTGTGAACACTCCCTGACCACCACCCAGATCCTAATTAGCTGTCTGGGGCTGTTTCCACCTGGGCTTGGTAGTGTCACACGTGTGTATTACAGCTGAAGTTGATCGGCCGATTGGCCACGATAAGAAAACAATTACCTGGCCTTTCAATACATTTTGTGATTACAGCTAGTGAGCATTACATCAAAAACAAACACAGCTTACAACTGTAAATGATTTACTCATGTTTTAAATGTTTAATAGGCCGAACTGTCCCCCAAGTCACACAGTTTGCAATCATAATGGCCGCCATTTTGGATAATTGTAATAGTCGGCCCAGATCGGTTAAACTTCAGGATTTCATTAAAAATCATGTTTAAAAAAAATAGGAAGGGAATTTTTTTCCAGAATTTTTGTGTACATTTTTGAAAAAAAATACATTATGAAAAAAAAAGTAAATATAAATACATTATAATCAATTAAATTTCAAAGAATTTTTCACTTTTTCTCTCTCTCAAATTAGATCTATTTTTAGCTCACCTGGTCCAAAGGACCGAGGTGAGCTTATGGGATACCGCAGCGTCCGTCGTCCGTCAACAATCGACTTCTTCTCCATAACCGCTGGTCGGATTTCAACAAAATTTGACTGGTAGCATTCTTATGGGCTTCTAACTGAAAATTGTACAAATGATAGGGCTGATCCCCCGGGGGCCTGAGGGGCGGGGCCAAAAGGGGTCAATTTGGCTATTTCCATATAAACGACTTCTTCTCCGAAACCAAGCATGGGATAGCACCCATAATGCAATGGTAGCATCCTTATAGGGTGGGGATTCAAAATTGTACAAATGATGGGGCTGACCTCACGGGGGGCTGAGGGGCGGGGTCAAATGGGGTCAATTTGGCTATTTCCATATAAACGACTTCTTCTCTGAAACCAAGCATGGGATAGCACCCATAATGCAATGGTAGCATTCTTATAGGATGGGGATTCAAAATTGTACAAATGATGGGGCTGACCTCCCGGGGGCCTGAGGGGCGGGGTCAAAAGGGGTCAATTTGGCTATTTCCATATAAACGACTTCTTCTCTGAAACTAAGCATGGTATAGCACCCATAATGCAATGGTAGCATCCTTATAGGGTGGGGATTCAAAATTGTACAAATGATAGGGCGGACCCCCCCGGGGGCTTGAGGGGCGGGGTCAAAAGAGGTCAATTTGGCTATTTCCATATAAACGACTTCTTCTCTGCAACTAAGCATGGTATAGCACCCATAATGCAATGGTAGCATCCTTATAGGGTGGGGATTCCAAATTGTGCAAATGATAGGGCTGACCCCCGGGGGCCTAAAGGGCGGGGTCAAAAGGGGTCAATTTCCATATTTAAAATGATTTTTTCCCTGCAACTTAACAATGGATTACGCTCATAATGCAATGGTTACATCCTTATAGGGTTTGGATTTCAAAATTTTGCAAATGATGGGACTGACCCCCCGGGGGCCTGAAGGGTGGGGTCAAAAGGGGTTAATTTAGCTATTTCCATATTAACGACTTCTTCTCTGCAACTAAAAATGGAAGAGCACTTATAATGCAATGATAGCATCCTTATAGGGTTGGGATTTGAAATTGTACAAATGATAGGGCTGACCCCCGGGGCCTTAGACGGCAATAGATGCGAGGTCAAAAAGGTCAATTAGGCCACTACTTTCATATAAATTACTTTGTGTCTGAACCTATGTATTGGATAGTCGACCGGCCAACCAGTTGATAAGTTTATGTTCGTTACCAGGGCTAGTTGTTACTACAGAAATGTCAGCGGAAAGTAGGAGGCCAAGGTCAACGGACAGAATCACCTGGTGGGGATTCTCTCCAAAGGTGGATTTTCATAAATTTAGTTTCCCTTAGGGCATTACAATCTCAATTTGTTGTGTCATATTGCATTTTGGAAGACAAAATTGATCGGTCAACAATTTTATCATTGGACAGTTTGATATGGTTTTTGTAGCAGAGCTAGCCATTGAAGATAATTGATTTGCTCTGAAGTATAATTAAACTTTAGGAGTTTAATACACAAATTAGCGAACCTAATATCATTAAAAGGTCAAAGGACTGCAGGTTCCTAGCTACTTTCATCTGTTAAAGTGCAAAGTTTGGAACCTAGTGTTTATTCGGTATATTATACCTGATCGATCCCTACAGCATTCATTAGCATCTCATTGAATAGATATGTTCAAATGTTGTCCTTTGTGATTCAAATGTCCATACAATTATGTAAAGCTTATGGAGGGCTGGTCACTAAGTAAAATACTGAAAGGATCTTTCTCATAATTGTTATGTGATAGGTTACTAACTATTAGAAACCTAGTTTGTGCATTTGCCTTTTAGGATCGAAAATTGCTGTAATGCTTTCGGTGAACAAAAGTATGCGACCCAACCGGGCCTTCTATCGAATAAATTTGGTTGATTTGAAGTTTGTCATGATTTGAAGTTAGAATATACTGACTGTACGATCTGTCTCAACACATTTTATATGTACATGTTCCCCTTTCCCGATACCCTCGGCCGAGTTGAGGGCCAAATTGTTCTTAATTTTCAGACATAGGACCACATGGTTAACAAGATCCTCTGGCGATCACTGGTCTCTGAAAATTTGTTGGATAGGGTTTGGTACCGCTATTTCTCGAACAACATGCACATCACATATTCATGTGTATAAAATGTTATTGCAAGATGGCAGCTAACTCCTGTAATATTTATACAAAGGTTATTACAATAACTTGTATCCTTTAGAACTAAATCTAGTGTGGTCATATAAGTATTTAGGACATGTAAAATTGCTTGAACAAAAATGGCAGGGACATTTAAAATCAATAGATTTTATTTATGATCAAGACAAGTGAACTCTTTGGCCCACTTCCTGTTGGGTAGTCTGATACTCATGTAAAAAAAATAACGTTCAGGGTCTTTCAACCCAATTTAGGTTTTAAGTTGATTCATGGGGTCAATAGTTGAAACAGCAGGTCGGAGTTCAATCACTAATTTTTGGTGAAAAACAACGAAATTCTGATTCTCACACCCAAGGGGATATGCCAAGATTCTTGGATCTGGGAGCGTTGCTGAAATTTGGCATTTCCACAATCTGATGTTTTATATTCAAATAACTGGAATCTTAGCAACCATATTGGATACTTCAAATACACGAAGTTGAAAACAATCAGATTACCTAAGAAGGCAAAACTTTAGCGGATATCACTAAGGAGTCAGACTAACTTTCAAAGATGCAATTAAAGAGTCCGGTTTTATTTGTTTTCTAGCAATTAAGTTAACCACTAAGTCCTACTGTATAAATTGAATTTATGCCATATTCAACAATGACCGTTGAAGTCCAATGGTCATCAATTGCTTTGTGTAATATACTGCATGTCTAACTAACACAAAAACTAAAAAAATAATGTCTAAGCCAGTCTGATATCGGGCATGCGCAATCTTTTCCTCAATAATAAGTGCAAACAGACATTTTTTTTGGGATGCCAATGTAGGTTGTTCTTAACTTACAAGTAACATTAGTAACTCTCGTTGCACATAGCTTTTAATTATTATCCCTTATGGTCTGAATAGTCCTGCAAATTACCTGTAACCTATTTGTAACTGCTCGTTTATTAAATTTCCTGCTGACCAAGATGCTTTGATTGGTTCTAATAAATATCAATTGACCAAATTTTTTACCATTTGTAGGAGAAACGATTAAAAGGACATTTTCTGAAATATAATTCTGAGTCAATCTAGATCTAATCTAACCTAAGACTGAACATACGGTGTTTGGTTCCATGACACAGGTAATGTACTCCAGTACAGAGACCTGTGTCATTGTTCGATTCTTCAGCTGAACAGAAAAAGACATTTAAGTCATTAGGTGTCGATCACCAATGCTTAAGAAACACACTTCTCTGTACAAAGGGATTTATCAATTGCTTGAAGTTCTTGAAGTAATTTTTCAAGACTTAGAATAAGTTTTTCGGAAGAGTCAACTTACAATTTGCGATGACACCATCTCAGTTGCATAAACAAGTACAGGTAAATTTGTTAGCGTACCTGTTAATTCGATATCAGCGGATGAAACTGTAAGTTACATATCGGTGTAAAAGTATTGATCAGCCCTAGTATGAGAAAAAAATTCCAATGTCCTATACATTATTTTAAATTATGAGTTTATGGTCAAAGGATGTTATATACGGATCTTTAATGCAACATTTCTCTGGAGTTTTACATGGAACGATAACTTTTAGAGAGATCACTTGGGTAATGGATCAATCAATGACTGAATAAGATTTGTTATTAAAACCACTTGCATTATTTTAAGGAAAGTAACACCCGTTCCTCGGATATCTCACTTACCAAGGCAGGTAAACTTTGGTTTTATTGAGCATGACAAATCAATTTTGTGAATCAAAAAGGTTATTGCTCAGAAAGTCAGCTGTCGTTGAAGTGAATGGTCCAATTAGTGAATTCAGTTCTACCTTTAATATGTTAGAAATTCAAACGATGTCAAAATCTGTACCACATTATGCTTTCTGAAGGAATTCTGGAGTTCTGTTATTTTCGTAGTATGAAATGATTGGAGATACTTAATGTGCATCATTGTATTAGGGTCATTGTAGCAACTAAGACCAAACGACATTAAATTGGTGGACTGCACAAGTAACAATGCAGTCCTATATGTGTGGAGTAAGATAATGATTGCGGGTGTGAACCTGGAGAATAATGTGCGATTGTGTGAGATGTAGTAACTATGACAACTTAAAACAACTAAAATGGTATAGAATGTAGAGACTCAATTTATTTACTGCTCAATATTTAAGTAACTGCTTAAGATGCATACAGGGTTGGAAAAATTATTACTCTATTGATCCAGACATTTTGGCTTATATCTAATTATCGGCTTCTGCTGTTACTAAGGTACACACCGGATTGGATTACTGACTATAAACATTCTCGGTACCTCACCTAACTTTTTACACCGGTATTGACTGCTACCTAGTGAAGTGATAGAAATGTGCTGATGAATTTTCCGTTATTATGCCAATTTGATACTAGAAATGCTAATCAATTTAAGCATAGTGAAATGCTGAAATCAGGATTTGGCCGCCACTTCTATTTCTGTTTTGTCTTCTATATGTTTAAGCATAATATATACATATTAGAACGTTTGCTAGATTCTTCATTTCTTGTTCCACGCAGGAGCGTACACATGTTGTGACAGTAGAAACCTGGGGGGGGTCAAACTGTATGCAGGATCTTAATAGGTTACAGATTGTCTATCTGTTGTACGAAATCCCTTTTAGAATAGGGTCAGAGAATTCCAGTTCACTGATTCCCCAAGGACTAACAAAGCATACATGTGAAGGAAGTTTTTGGGGGCCATATTACGAAGTCTAGTAACCCCAAACTGTAAACGATTTCCTTTAAGCCATTGACCTATTTGTTAATCAACATCAACTATCTAGTTAAGTATGACCTCGCTGTTTCTAATAACAATACTTTTACCTCTTTAAAGTCATTTGATTGAAGTTACCATAATGCGGTTACAAAGTCTGTCAGACCAAATTGTCTTGCTTCTGTATGTCGCCATGACAAAAGTGATTCTCATTCTAACTTGATGTGTAACTGTTGCTAGCCTTGATTCTACTACGGGGCAATTAATATCCAGCTTAGATGTGCTAAGGATGTACCCAGTCTGGTGAATTATACTGATTAATTGTGAAAGTTATTTGGTCAAACAAAGATGTTCTGTATTAACATCATTTACATACACCTGCCAAAGCTATTGTGATAAAATTCAGATTTGATGTTTTGAAGTTGTTCTATTTTAGAGGTTTGAAGCATACCTTACGGAACATTGCTGAGCCAGCTTTAGTAATAATACTGTCAAAACTTGTTCAATTTGCACGGTAGACCATTTAGGCATTAACTTAAGGAAGTGTCCTTGGAGCAAATGACTCCATTCTACTGCATTGATAGATTATTATAATCGTTGTTTACCAGTAGAGGCGCTTATCGATTTCTCCTTTTAGGGTAAGGTTAGTTCATTTTAAACTATGTGACTATTTAAGCGAGTAATTTTATATCCCAATAATTCGTGTAATTTAACATGGCTATATAATATTAGTCACCAATTGATGAAACTTTTAATGGGTTTGCAATGGCATAAGTATGATGTAGGAGTTCTGTTTCCCAATCTAACTTTATGTATCATGCACATTATCAGGTTATGGTGTAATAGCTAAACGTGAGTAAATTGCCTAATAAAATTTCTTTTTTGCTTGTGGTTCAAGATCATAGGTGTTTGCATGGACTGCTCTCTCACATAAACATGTAAAAGTAGTACTACTCAGGGTTGGCAACAATGTAGAAAACCTCTACGCTTTTATTCATGAATTGCCTAAGTTCAACCTTAAGCTTATTTCGATCTCTTTACGAACAGGTTTCTCTATAGAACGACTGCCCTCCACTTCATATCGAAACTTGATTCACTAACATAAATTGAGAAAGTAAAGACTTGTCATAACATAAGCTTTAGCCCAGGTTAATAACATCATTTATGAGGTGTGCAGTTTGCCAATAAATTGTCATTAGATTTTCGTCATTGCTACATTGATTGCCCGGCATATTGCCCTAAATTGCATTCTATGATGCAACTGTCATGACTGCGGAATCAATAGAAGATTGACCAAGATGAGTAATACCGTTTTAATGAATGTAGGAGTTTAGTTATTCAGGGACAGTACTATGGTTAGGTTTAACGGCAGAAAGTGACTGTGCTGCATCATAAGGGGACCTGAAAATGGGAATTGTCAACAAATCTAGTGTTTGAAATTGTGGTTTTAGCAGGTGCTTGGGCATAAACAGTATGTTAGGAATTTATATTTCAGGATTAAGGAGTTATCTGGCATATTTGCAAGGTATTGGGGAGAACAAGTGCATGGTTTTGTGCGTAACATTAAACAAAAGTTGTTGAGACTGACCAGTTAATTAGTGCCTTTGATATAAGGTGCCTGATTAGGTTAATGGGAGCCTTTGATGTTCTCTGATAGGGATGTGTGCTAGGAAAAAACCTGTATATATGCTATGACCTGAAAAGATGGGCTTACGCTAAGAAGGTCAGTATTCTTACAAGAAAGCTTGAAATAACCTTTTACAGTGAAATGTTTAATGAGATGCATTCTTGATCAAAAGTCAGCTTTGTAAAATTAAAAGTTTCCTTCTCCCCTGAAATCTTAAGGGCATGCTTTATTTACATGTGGTGTTTTACTCGATATAATTCAGTATTTGCTTAGAAATGGGTCCGTTTTTAAACTAGAGAATCAAAACTATATTCCACATTGCTTTGTACAGATCATAAAGTTTTATGGAACAGATGAAAGTTAGCTCATTACAGGGCATCCTTGACTTTTACATTGACAAAAATGACTTCCCTCTCGTGTGTATAAAATTCTATGATTGCTTAATATGAGGCATCTTGTCAACTTCTGCAAAATAGGTAATTTACACATACTAAAGCCTTTTGACCACGGCCATAGCTCGATTGTTTCATGTACATAGTAATCTTCATTTTGCTGATATGCGTAAACTCAATCAAGTATTAATATCTTTATGACATTTGACATATAGAAGTCTACAATAAGGGCCATTGGTCAGAACAACTATTTAGGTATGTGGCTATTCATTCTTTATTATCAGCCCACCATCATTGATGGAACCGATCGGTCAAGCATGGCTTAAGTAGCGTCGCCATCTTGATAATCGGTGCAAATTTCCTTTACAGTCATAGCTAGGTCAAAGAGTGCTACTCATGGATAGACCAACCAAATGTGGTAAGGATTTGAATTCCGCATTGGACGCTTAAGTCATACTGAATTCCTGAATTGTACCTACTACTTTTTTTAGCTCTGACTGCCAGAAGGGCCGGTGAGCTTATGATCATGGCGCGGCGACCCGTCGTCCGTCCCGACCGTTCCGTCGTCATCCGTCCGTAAGGTCCTATTAAAATCGCTACTTGTCATAGAGTTCTGGCATGGATTGTAACACCGATTTGGCGAAGAAAACCCTTGGGGAAGGGGAACAGAACTTTGTATAAATTTTGGCTCTGACCTAAGGGGGCAGGATTGCTTAACTTACAAGGGCCCAAAGTAGGGGTAATAGAGGTAAATCCATATAAATCGTATACCTTGTCCTAGAGTTTCTGGCATGGATTGATAACAAATTTGGCCAAGAAACATCGTTGGGGGAAGGGGAACAGAACTTGTTTAAGGCATTTTGGCTCAGACCCCCTGGGGGCAGGAGGAGCGGGGCCACACTAGGGTAATCAGAGGGTTTTAAAAAAAAAAAAAAAAAAACTCCTTAAATCGCTACTTGTTCCTAAGTTCTGCATGGATTTTGAGTAACCAAAAGTGGCCAGAAACATCCTTAGCGTGGGAAGGGGAACAGTTTTCCGACTTGTATAACTTATTGGCTTCTGACCCCCAGGGGCAGGAGGGGCTGGGACCAATAGGGGAATAGAGGTAAATCCTTTGAGTTAATCGCCGCTTACTTGTCATTAGAGTTCTGCATGGATTGGTAACCAAATCATTGGCACAAAACAATCCTTGTGGGAAGGGGGGAACAGTTAACTTGATATTCATCTATTTTGAGGCTCTGGCACCCCCAGAGTTTAGGTAAGGGGGGGGGGGGGGGGGCCAATAGGGGATATAGAGGTAAATCCTATAAATCGCTACTTGTCCTAGAGTTTTTGCCAAACTCGGATTGTAATACCAAATTGTGGCTAGTAAACATCCTTGGGGGAAGGGGAACAGAACTTGCTTATAAATTTTTGGCTCTGATCCCCAGGGGGCAGGAGGGCGGGGCCCAATAGGGTAAATAGAGGTCAATCCCTTTAAATCGCTACTTTAGTCAAATAGAGTTCTGCAATGGATGTAACCAAATTTGACCAAAACATCCTTCAGGGGAAGGGGAACAGAACTATGTATAAATTTTGGGCTCTGACCGGGGGCAGGAGGGGGCGGGGCTCCAATAGGGCAAATAGAGGTAGTAAATCCTATAAATCGCAACTTGTCCGTAGAGAGTTCTGCAATGAAATGTAACCAAATATGGCCACAAACATCCTTGGGGGTAAGGGGGAACAGAACTTGTATACAATTTTGGCTCCTCTGACAACCCCCCCCCCTGGGGCAGGAGGGGCGGGGCCCAAATCCAATGGGTAAAAGAGGTAAAATCCCTTTAAAACCGCTACTTGTCCTAGAGTTCTGCATGATTGTAACCAAATTTGGCCATGGAAACATCCCATTGGGGGGGGAAGGGGAACAGAACTTGTATAAATTTGGCTCTGACCCCCCAGGGGCAAGGAGGGGCGGGGCCCAATAGGGGTAAATAGAAGGTAAATCCTTTATAAATCGCTACTAGTCCTAGAGTTAGTGGCATGGATTGTAACGCAAATTTGGCCACAAACATCCTTAGGGGGAAGGGGAAACAGAACTTGTATATAATTTTGGCTCTGACCCCCCGGGGGCAGGAGGGCGGGGGCCCAATAGGGGAAATAGAGGTAAATCCTATAAATCGCTACTTGTCCTAGAGTTCTGCATGATTGTAACCAAATTTGGCCACAAACATCCTTGGGGAGGTGGGGAACAGAACTTGTATAAACATTTTTGGCTCTGACCCCCCGGGGGGCAGGAGAGGGGCGGGGCCCAATAGGGGAATAGAGGTAGAGGTAAATCCTTTAAATCGCAACTTGTCCTAGAGTTCTGGCATGGATTTGTAACCAATTTTGGCCACCAAACATCCTTGGGGGAAGGGGAACAGAACTTGTATAAATTTTGGCTCTGATCCCCAAGGGGCAGGAGGGGCTTGGCCCAATAGGGGAAATAGAGGTAAATCCTTTAAGTCGCTGCTAGTCATAGAATTCTGCATGGATTGTAACCAAATTTGGCCATAAACATCCTTGGGGGAAGGGGAACAGAACTTGTATAAATTTTGGCTCTGACCCCAGGGGGCAGGAGGGGCGGGGCCCAATAGGGGAAATAGAGGTAAATCCTTTAAATCGCTACTTGTCAGAGTTCTGCATGAATGTAACCAAATTTTGGCCACAAACATCCTTGGGGAAGGGGAACAGAACTTGTATAAATTTTGGCTCTGACCCCCAGGGGGCAGGAGGGGCAGGGCCCCAATAGGGGTAATTGAGAGGTAAATCCTATAAATCGCTACTTGTCCTAGAGTTCTGGCATGGGAATTGTAACCAAAATTTGGCCACAAACATCCCTTTGGGGAAGGGGAACAGAACTTGTATAAATTTTGGCTCTGACCCCCAGGGGGCAGGAGGGGCGGGGCCCAATAGGGGAAATAGAAGGTAAATCCTTTAAATCGCTAAACTATGTCCCTAGAGTTCTGCATGGATTGTAACCAAATTTGGCACAAACATCCTTGGGGGAAGGGGAAACAGAACTTGTATAAATTTTGGCTCTGACCCCAGGGGGCCGGAGGAGGGGCGGGCCCCATTTAGGGATTTTAGGAGGTAAATCCTATAAATCCGCTACATGACCTAGATGTTTCTGAATGAACCTGTATTTCCAGAACTATTACTTGGCCCAAACCAATGGGGGGAAACCAGGCCCTTGTAAAATCCTCCCTATACATCTTAGAAACAATAGGGTAAAAGAGGTATAAGAGTTTCAGACTTGCAGTTGTGCAGGGATTAAACTTGTAACCAAATTTGGCCACAAACATCCTTGGGGGAAGGGGAACAGAACTTGTATAAATTTGGCTCTGATTCTCCCCTGGGGGCAGGAGGGGCGGGGCCCAATAGGGGAACAATAGAGGTAAATCCTTAAATCGCTACTAGTCCATAGAGAGTTATATGAATGGAATGTAACCAAATTTGGCCACAATACATCCTTGGGGGAAGGGGAACAGAACTTGTATAAATTTTTGGCTCTGACCCCCCGGGGGCAGGGAGGGGCGGGGCCCAATAGGGGAAATAGAGGTAAAATCTCATTTATAAATCGCTACTTGTCACTGAGTTCTGCATGGATTGTAACCAAATTTGGCCACAAACATCCTTGGAGGGGAGAAGGGAACAGAACTTGTATAAATTTTTGGCTCTGACCCCCGGCGGGGCAGGTGGGCCCAATAGGGGATTGAGAGGGGCAGAAAAAGAAACAATGGAGCCCAATTAGGGGAACATTACGAGGTAAACCACCAAGATGAGCGGATACAATCACCTACTGGGCCTTCTTGTTAATATTCTGCATGGATTGGTAAATTCAATATTGGCCACAAATGAGTCACTCCTTGGGGAATAGAGTAATCCAAACTTGTATGTATAACCATTTGTAGGCTCAATGTCCCGGGGGGGCAGGAGGGGTGGGGCCCAATTCGGGTTATCGTAGAATGGTATAGAGGTAAATTACTGTAAATTGCTACTTGTCACTAATTCTTCGGTTGATCATGTAGTCACCAAATTTGGCGGTCACAAAATCCTTCGGAGAAGGGGAAAACAACTTGCTAAAATTTATAAGTTTTGGCTTGACCCCCCCAGTGGGCAGGATGGGTGGGGCATGAAATAGGGGGAAATAGATGGTAAATCCTATAAATTTCGGCTACCTTGTCCCAAATAAGTTTTTGATGGATTGGTGACCAAATTGCATGGCCACAAAACATCCTTGGAGGTAAGGGGATTATTAGAAAGCTAATTTTATGTGAATAAATTTGTGGTTATTGACCCTACAAATTGGGCAGGAGCTTGGTTAGTGCCATAATAGGGAATTAGAGTAAATGTTATTTTGCCATTCCTACTGTTCTGAAGAGTTTCAATGCATGAGGTTGCTAAAACATTAGTTTGGCCACAAACATTTTACCTGTACAAACCTCAATAAATTTCTATTAGCTGTGCCCGCTTGTTGGGAGCCTCTATGCCCAATAGTAAAAGATTTAAAACTTTCAAAATCGCTAAAAATTCTAGTGCTGATTAGTGGTTCTAGCAGTTCTAAGCTTGTAGACCCAATATTTAAGCTTACTAGCATGCTGACATCGAATGCGCTTCCATCAACTTTGACAGTAATTTGATTGCTCTGACCTTACTTCCGGGTCAACTGTGAGGGATCTGCCCAACAGGGGCATATCTGTTAAATCTTGTACATGGACTTACTTGTCATAGAGTTCTGGTAAAGGCCTAAATGGTATTGACAATTTTGGAAAAACTAAAAGATTCTTGAAAGGGGAAATATTTTCTTTTATAACATGATATTCTGAACTACTGATCAGTTGCTTTTTACGCGTGGAAAGCACTGATTAATATGAGAAAATTGAGTAAATTTATACTATCGGCTAAACTTACTATATGCCTAAGTACATGAACAATCATGTACGTGTTAGAAGTACACTGACACTTAATTGCTCTTTTACACATTGATTTTATAAGATGGATTTAAATGACGATTGTGAGTATAACAAGGGTGGTACAGTTCATGGAAAAATTATTGAAATGGTATTGGGGCGCCAATGATAGTCTAACTTTTTACTAAAAATACACGTGGTTGAAACAAGTCTCTATGGGTCATAATAAATCGAGATTTTACTTATCTGGACAAATTTATTGGAAAAAAATTATCGTTATGCAGACACGTCTGATTTGCCGGATAAAAGCTGTGCCATAAAACCTATACGGTGAGCTAAATGGATATGTGGCGTCCGACATGTCCGTCGATACGTCCAATGTATGAAATCTCGTTCCTGTCAATCCGTCTCCATGATTCATGATGGTTTGAAGAAATTGGTCCACGGTCAAAATGTTTGATTGTTTGTAAGGATTTTATTAACGATGGCTAAAACTATGGTCAATGTTAGTGAACATGGATTTGCCCATTGTATGTGCGGATGTGTTTGGCCATTTATGTCATTGTTAGAAGGTACAGTATACCATCACTGAGGTATATGCAAAGTGTTTGGCTCTTACCCCCCGGGGGCAGAGTGAGAATTGGATTGCCCTCCATTCGGCCAATTATTAAAGGTAGAATACCTTCCGAATGCCGCCGCTTTTTATGTCTCCGTAAAATGAAGTGTAAAACTGCATGGGATAATTTTGAAGTCGCAGAATTATAACTGACATTTGGTCAGCGAAACATCACCGTGCCTTCAGAACTGTTTTGATTACGCAATACATGAAATGAAGATTTTGCACTTTGCTGATCTTATGTTCTCCGGGCCGGGAGCGCGGAAGCCCAGACTATACTTCCATCATATATATTTTCTTTGGATTAATAGAGCAGTATTAATTATCATAAATTCTCACTAGTAGTGACATAAGGACCTTTCTACGCATTGCCACCGTTAATATTCGTATACTCATTAAATTTAGTGTCTTGTACACTGTATAACACATCTTTGATTGTACTAAAGGATGATGCTGTGTCAATCATTTAGTATAGTAGTTCACAAAGTGCTATAACAATGAAACAATCCCCGGGCGGGAAAGAGATTACGTATCTATAATCCACAAAGATTACTGTAACTTTAATTTCCAAAATAAATCGCTATTGAACCAATTGAATCTACAGGACTAACCATGTTTCCCCCCCATAAAAAACCTCTGGGGGGTTAACTCCTGGAACTGACCTGAGTTAGCATCCATGTTTGGCTTGACCAAGCCATTACCAAGCGGGTGGATAAACACAGCCGAAGTTGAGCCTCCTCGATAGGGGAATGAAGTTGTTCACTATAAAGCGGACTATTGTCTTACAGTTCAGTGAAGTTGCAGACCTAAACTTGTGGTCACTTACGGCTTTGACGGACAATGAAGTCAGATATGACCTATTTTCAGATTAATCGCGGCTTTTGTCCGTCAGAAGTTTGATGTAACGTCCGTACAAGGATTTGGGAAATAAGCGTAATTTATCCAATAAATCATGACCTTACTTGGATCCTTAGAAATTACTCCGAAGCAACTGATTATAAAAATTTGGCCAGAAACATCCTTGGGGGAAGGCATAAGGCTCTAATCAGATCTTGTGAAAATTCACTAAGATGCGTGACCATGTCCATGGGGCGACCTGTTGGCGGGGGTTCAATTGGTGAAAATAGAGGGTAAAAATTATGCGACAAATCTCTATTGGTCCATTACAGGTAAACAACATAATTGTAATTCATAATTACTTGCACAAACATAGATATTGGTCTCAAGGCCCTTATTCAATCAAGTTGTATAAAGTTTGACTCTGGGGAGAACAACTGGTTTTCAGCAGGGGCGGGGCCCATATTTTCAGAAATTTCGAACGGGGTAATATGCCTACATGAAATCTTCTGTTTTACAGGTAAAAGTCATTTCTATTTTTTAGACGATACCTGGCCCAAAGGGCTGGTGTGCTTATGTCATGGCGTGGCGTCCGTTCGTCGTAGTCCGGCGTCAGTCCGTGAACGTCGTGTCCGGCAACAATTCTTTAAGGCTACCATGTCATAGAGTTCTAAACATGGATTGTACCTACAAACAGCCACAAACATCCTTGGGGGGGAAGGGGAACAGAACTTGTATAAATTTTTGGCTCTGACTCCCCCGGGGGCAGGAGGGGCGGGGGCCCAATAGGGGAAATACGATGGTACATCCTATGTAAATCGCTACTTGTCCATAGAGTTCTGCATGGATTGTAACCAAATTTGGTCCAACAAACATCCTTGGGGGAACGGGTGAACAGAACTTGTATAAGTTTTGGCTCTGACCCCCCCCCCCCCCCCCAGGGGGGCAGGAGGGGCGGGGCCCAATAGGGGAAATAGAGGTATAATTCCTATAAATCGCTACTTGTCCTAGAGTTCTGCATGGATTGTAACCTGAAAATTGCGGCCACAAACATCCTTGGGTGGAAGGGGAAAAGACAACTTGTATAAATTTTGGGCTCTGACCCCCTGGGGGCAGGAGGGGCGGGGCCCAATAGGGGAAATAGAGGTAAATCCTATTAAATCGCTACTTGTCCTAGAGTTCTGCATGGATTGTAACCAAATTTGGCCACAAACATCCTTGGGGGGAAGGGGAAAACAGAACTTGTATTCATCAATTTTGGCTCTGATCCCCTGGGGGCGGGGAGGGCAGGAGGGGCAGAGCCCAATTAGGGGGGAAATAGAGGTAAAATCCTATAAATCGCTACTTGTCCTAGATTTCTGCATGGATTGTAACCAAATTTGGCTCAAACATTCTCCTTGAAGGGGAAGGGAAACAGAATCTTGTATAAATTTTGGCTTCTGACCCCCGGGGGCAGGAGAGGCGGGGCCCAATAGGGGGAAATAGAGGTAAATCCTAAAAATCCCTTCACAACCTAGAGTTCTGCATGGATTGTAACCTAATGTTGGCCCACAAACATCCTTGGGGGAAGCGGGGAACAGTCCTGGTTGTATAAAGTTTGGCTCTGACTCCCTGGGGTTGGGGGCAGGAGGGGGCGGGGGCCGATTCACGTGTGTACTAGATGTTCAGGTACTAGACTGTTAAATCCTTATAATCGCTACTTGGCATAGAGTTCTAAACATGGATTGTAAACCAAATTAAGCCCGTCCACAAAATTTTCCTTGGGGGTAAGAAGAGGGAACAGAACTTGTTATCATGCAATCTTTGGCTCTGACCCCCCGGCGGGGGAGGATTTATGATTTGCCAGATAAATACTGGCACATAGAGTTATGGATCTACTACAGTCGCTTTATTTCCTTTAGTTATGCATGGATTGTGTGATCCTAATTTGTCTTTTAAAATTATTTGACTTTGATATCTAAGAATTTGGGGAAGGGGAATTTCAAGAATTGTATAAATTTATGCTTCTTTCCCGGGTGTCCAGAAAGATTGGGCGGACCCAAATAGGGAAAATAGAGGCATATTACTTCTATTAGAATTGACTACTTGTCATATGGAGTTTTGCTTAATGTTTATAGTACTAAAATTTGGGCCATCAAATGATCGCCATGGATACTAGACAAGGGGAGTGCAGACTTGTATGAAACGTATTGGGCTTGACACTTTTATTCATTCTATGCAGGGAGGCCTTCTATATCTAGTAGCCCATAGGGCATTATATAGTCGTAGATGGCCTTTATTCCTCTCCTATAAATCGCTTTTCCTAGAGATTTGTATGGATTGTGATATATGTGCCCAAAAACATCGGAATACTGTACTGTATAGCACATAGGGTGAACCCAGGAATTAGTATAACATGTTTATCTGAAACCCTGGACTTATCATGCAGGTAGATCTATGTTTGATGGACATCGGGCTCAATAGAGGTGACTGACCATACGGTTGACTACTATTAATAGTGACCTTGCATGGATTCGTGACCCCCTACCTTTGATCCTTCCATTTATACAGGGGCTATTACATATATGTGCAATTAATATAATTCAATTCCGAATATCTACATGTATTTATTAAAACTGATTATGATTAGACATTTCCGTATGTTTGTAAAAACGTTAAATATTACATGTGTTTAATTATTTAACCCACAAACATTATAAACATGGGTGCTATATGTTTGCTGATGTACTGAACATAAAAATATAAGTATAATCTGGTATCACATGCACATTTTATTATCAGACCAAATAGTCACATGGTGATGGTTAACGTCCTAATTTTAGTTTCTGCTTATAACCATTATTAATGTGTCATAACTTGTATACCATTTTAATTTTTAAAAGAGAAGATAGAACTGAGATATTTTTTTGTTTAGTTTTAAAAAAGTTTTATTACAGTCTGGTTTACATCAGAAATATGAGAAACCTTTTTATGGTTCTTTTTCAGTTACTGCACAATTATTGCCACATTTTTGTGAATCAAAAATTAAAATTAATTATTATAATACAACTCTCGCATTGATATATAATTCTCAGCACTATCGAGGTGCGTGCAATATCTGTACAGTCTGCCATAAAGTTTTTAATTTCTGTTTTCACAACTCATTCCTATATTGTCATGCAGCAGAGATTTTGATAAAGAACGAACTTACCTGCATTCAACTGCCGCGTAACTGTTGCACAGGCTCTTGGATTATGAGAACAATTTACTGCCGTTCTATCATAAGATGTCACGCCTTGTGTTTACAGTACTAGTGTATCGTCACTCACGGTATTAGATTTTACATTGCACAAATCGCTACAAGGTACAGGAAGTGTCTATGTAACAGAGCCTTGTGCATTGGACTGATGTGTGTGTATATAAAATAAACCATACACAACCTAATTGTAGACGACTGGACTATTCTATCACGGAAACCAACCCCAGTTTACAACTAAGTGCCTCTATCAGCAAGTCGGGACGTTGTATTACTCGAAACACCAAGATTTCACCATAGATAAACAACGGCTCAATGGCCCAAGAGAGAACGATTTGACAGAGATTGGTCTAAATACGTGGTACAATTACACAATTTTCCACTAGAAAACATCTGTAAACACATTAATATAATAACTAGAAGTTTCGCCGTTTAACAAATAAATAATGTCTGGCATATCATATGTAGAATACGCACTGGGTGGTATTTTTTTTTCATATACTACAAGTATGCACCTTTGACATGACAACTAAGACAACTGTTTAGAGTTTACTGATAATAGCTTACTGTAAATTTATTCATAACCTTATGATTGAAAAATCTCACTAGTTAGGAGTATTTAACCTTGAAAGAGATAACCACAATCAGGTTATACTAGCTGTAGACTGAGAATGTCCATATGATTTAAACTCCATTGCAGCAAAGAGTACTGTTTCTGTGAGTACGTTAATGATCATAAATATGATTAGGTCAAGAGAAAGTGATCTGCTAAAACATAATCTACCGTGTTTCAGAATTTACATATTCAATTTTGTAAGTTGTATATTTCAAAATGCTAATTTAACTTTGATTCCTGAACTTTATACTGAATAAATGTTAAGTGTGGAAGGTACTGAAAACTCGTCGATCGCCCAAGCCGTGTAAACGCGATGTATATTATAAGTTGACTCCCCGGTACCTGTGTGATTTGCACTATTGTAGTGTTTTAATTTATATTTTAATGTCCTTACTAAAATTGCTATTTCAAAAATCAGTAGAAGGGATTCATACCGATCACAGCCAAAAATTAGAAGCAAGTCTTTCAAAGATCATATGTACAGTCAATTAGCCAGGAGGAAACCAAATCTAAAAGTGACGCGACCATGGTAGTGAACATGTAATCTCCACTTTGTTAGATCCAACTCAGCAATACACAATTTGATGTAAACATAGACACTTCACCTGTACCAGTTAGCGATGTATCTCTAATAAGTGATTAGTCGATACACTAGCAATCTTATTGATAAGATTTCACGGCAGTAAGGATAGTGGCACATTTCTTTTCCCAATTCAAAAGTTTTGTTTAATTTTCCATTCTTCTGTGACAGAGCTAAGGTCAAACCAAAAGTATAAAATTGTTTCATGACCCTGGTGCCTCCATTCTGTCCCTCGGGCCCAGTTTCATGAACATTCTCTTAAATATATTCCTGACAAAATTACCTGCAGGAAAGCAATACAGATTGTTTAATTTGTATAAACTGGGGCCCTGCTTGGTTGGCGCGATGTATTCCATGTATGATGTACTGAAGGTTGTTGCCAATTACTGGTTTGTTAAATTTGAATGTGAGTGACGGTTTTATTAATTCTAGGAGTATCTGTTACAGTATTATATTTAGTTATTTTTCAATTCTCACTGTTCTTATTTCATCTGTGTCCCTCCATCTGTATTCAACCCCAGTATGGCAACCCATTTGGGCATACGCCTGTCCCTGTGAACCATTCCCTTTCTGTTAGGTGAGAAAGAGACATTTTCAATTCGGTGTTTATTAACAGCAATTCAGCTTTCTGAGACAAAGTTGCAATGCTAATGCAAAAAAAACATCTTTAAATGCGAAACATTACCTGGTGTGTTCAATTTTTGAGCAATAAGGGTACTTTGGATAACGTACGTGTACTGTAACATGTGAATACGTATTTGTCCACGGCAATTTCCCTTGCAATAGTGTATCTTTAATGAACAATGTAGTGGTAAAAATATAGCAAGTTTACATACTGTCTGGAAGAACCTAAAAGATACTTGGGGAAAATAAATTCGTAAACGAATCAGAGCACTATCTTAATTGAGTAACTTGTTCTCACTATTCATGAACCATCTAATCTGTAGTTATTGAGTAGACTATCACTTTAGCATTGACAAAAGTCCATTTTTCTTAAAGCAGATGTGGGCTCAATGGACTCACCCTGACATTGGCATGTTTTAGTCGCTTTGTAATCGATAGTGTGCAGTGAACCATCGGGATGAACACTGTCACAATGGGTCAAGTACAGGGGGACAATTGATTCACTTGTGTTTTGTTTAAGTTTGCTTATTTTTATATTATCACAAAATATATATAGGTAGTTTTGTATCATTGTCATAAATTAAATTTAGACAATGTGCCAAGTAAAAAAATACTGTGTTTAATTTATAGGTTTGGTGAAATATACATAAGTAACTTGATGTGGAAACAACTGTTGTATTATGTAGAAAAATATGATGCCAGTTTATCACTCTTTGTGTGCCAAACCAACTGCATATTATTTTAGGGCGTCTTCTTAAATTATTTGTCTTTTTTTGCCCTACCATATTTTCATATGTCCAAACATTTAAATTTCACGATAGAAATGTTGAAACGCAACGTCGTGTCTATTGTCGAACATGTACTTGTAGTGATGAATCTTTTCGCTGCAGCTCATTTTCTCCTTTTTTTGGAGTAACGAGCTATACAACATTGGATTTCCTGTATGCCGAAATGCGAATGGTGTTAACAATACTAATATGATAATTTCTTGTATCTAGGGACATATAGCTTGTATTAATATGATATTTATTATATCTTATATACCTAATATAGCAGGTGTCTGTATGGTGCTATAATAACACACTGGTTTAGGTTAACAAAATATTTTATAAATATTCAGAGCCACAATTTTTTGACAGGAAATTTGTTTAAGCACTATGATCAATGTCTGGTGATCTGAGAGTCTAACTATCATGTTTTGCCATTAAAGAGCCTTTTTTGAGGTGTGGATGTGCACAATGGTTAAGCCAATTGGGTCGGATTTTCTTTAGGCTAGTGGGATCGGTGCTATATAGAGAGAGTTTAAGCTCGGATAGGACACAGTCGTTTAGAATTTGTCTTTCCTTTGTCATTGTATTTCTCCGATGTTTATTTTTATTAGATATACTATACAATACCACTTATACATAAAAAGAAAACACAACTATAAAAACAGTTTTTTTCCTAGCGCTTTCTCGGCTCATGCACGTCTTCAGGGGTTTGCAGAATTCAAATAATTATAGATTATACTAGTTTATTGATGTTATACTCTCTATTCCTTTAAATTGTTATGGTCACAACTATGTCTGATTTCGTATGCATTTTTTTTTCACTACTCGGTATGTCTTAAAATCTTTAACAAGTTTATCTCATCAAGCTTTTGATTTCGTAAGCAAGTAAATTTTCTCATAAATGGTACCTCCAAAACTGTAAGTTATGTCCCTTTAATAAATACTTATTGTCAAATTAACTATATCTCTTTGTGGGTGGGCTGAGCGTGCATTATTCTTCTAATGGAGTGCGCGACGTTCTTTCAGAAGATCTTGTACTCATGTGATCTGGAATGGAGTTTCCAGACAGGAACAAGAAGACTCATGTAGTTCCAACAATTTTAAAGGTCTAGCACGGACACTGACACTTTGTGAAATTTGTACGTCGTGCCTCATACAATCGAAAACCAGCCACAATTGTAAGTTGAACTAATACGAAAACTAGCTGATCAGGCTATCCTATTTTTTGGAGTAAGGAGCTCTACAATTTGAGGATCTTGCCCCCGATTTGCTCGTAAACAAACTATGTCAAATCAATAAGAATATAATAAATCTGAACTTTTTCATGTAAGTTTTTACATAAGGAGAAAGAACTTCATAGTTGAACTTAAAGTCTGCACTGGTCATTTCGAGGTCAAATCCAGTGGCCATAGAGGCAGACTAGAAGTAGAAGAAATAAATTAATAAGCTGAGAAAAAACACCAGTTAGAACTTACGTCTGCATACTTTTGTTTGCGGAGAACTCAGGGCCCGATAGTAGTGGATTTAGATTCGTTATTTTCTTAGCAAGACTTTATTGATATGCTAAGAGTTGGGTACTGAGGTATGTCAATAAACCGCTTTCAAAGCTTGTGCGTGGAAAACTGAAGGTTGGAATATTTATATTGTAGTTATTTTTTTGTATATCTGACCATCACTTGTAATGGAGTTGTCTTAGATTGGTCCCTGTATACACCGCATTGTAAATTGTAATGGAAAACCAGTAAGGAATCATTGTCTAAAAACCATGCTGCGTAATGGATGGTCCCAGCGCGATAATTACGTGGAGTAGAGGTAGATTGTATAGAGTTACGATATGAACGTGTAGATCAACAGTGGGATTCAAATCTTGAACAAGATATTACAGATATAGCGCTACATGAAACTATTCATTACACTGATATTGTCTGCATAATTTTAAAAGTTTCAATAAATAAAAAACTGAATTTCTCACAGTGAAGTTTTTGTTTGTGGATAGCTCACTATCCTAATACATATATTGGATTGATCTTGACTTCTGTATAAATTAGGTTCAGAAGTAACTAAAAACTGAATTTCTCAGTAAGTTTTTGGTTTGGGCTTTAGTTACTTCAACCGCCCTGACAGGACATACCTGGTTTCATGGAGGCAGACTGACAGGACAAGCGGAATACCCGGAGAAAACCCACCATCGACCAGCAGTCAACTACTCTGGCAGATACCCAACATGGGCTTCGAACTTGCAGGTCGGGCACAGAGATAGATCACCTTGTGGTAATATGTCCAGAGATAAAATAAGGCAAGCCTGTCCCAGCTTAGTGGAGATTTTTATATGTACCGACTGTGACAGTTTTGTTTCACCCTCAGATTCTTAGGATTTGCTCACAATATATTGTAAGTGAACCGCCCGAGGCCCTTACTTAACACACTTCGTAAGGATGTGCCAGGTTTGAGATAGTGGACAGAGGTCAGTACTCTGGGGGATTCAAAGTTTCCTTGAAGACACAGAAGTAGAGGGCAGTGGTGGGAATCTTCTGGACATTTTAACCACGTTGACCAACCTGGTTGGGTGCTAATGATTGATGTGAAGTCAGATGTTATAGAGAGAGTTGTCCGTACACTGCATTGGTGGACCACTGGGGCTTAAAGCCCAATATCATCAGTCCCCAACCTCTCACCTAAGAACTTCCTTGCGATATCTGCGCACTGAAAATTTGCTGACGGCAGACATTACCCCTCTAATACCCCAACTGTGAAGGTAAAATAAGCGCAAACATCATCAGTTTGGGATGTTATTTATAATACCTGCTTCAGTGATCTAACCCCTGGATATCGAGGCTGCTTCCTGTCAATAAGAATCCTTGGCTACGATCCACTGCCATTAGTATTCATTACACGTTGCTAAGGTTTCAAAGTTCCTGTAAACAAAAAACGGGCAGACAGACAGCCATCTTGAATAACAACAAACATTTTCCTTGATCTGATACTCCTGAAACCATCACATGTCAAAGGTCTTGTAATTCTGCATTGGTTCCCTATATGACATCTGTAAAAATCCATAAGAAATGTGTCGCATTAGATCGGAGCGCTGAAAAATTCTGGCAGACATAACAGAGAGGAAAATCTCCAACTTAACGGCCCATGACCTTCCAGAGAAAAATATTAAAGGTTATTCCTTAAAAAAACTTCAATCAACATCACACATGTCAACAACGAGATAACTGAAACTTATACAAACCATCTTGAAATGCATACGCTGTCCCTTGTAAATAAGAAATTCACAACACCACTGCATAGAGATTTCTGCGTACTACTAAATGAAAACCAGGGTGGAGAAGTCGATACGTGTTTTGCCGACTTGGCTGCTCGCAATATAGTCAACTTCCGGTGCGGTGTTTAGGCCGACGGCCGGGAAAACATCATTCGACCCGCGGTTATGAAAATACACTACATTATTGTATTTTAATCATGAAATCTGTTCAGAAGTGTGATGATAAATGTTGCTTATTCATACGGTAAGTTAGATAACTTTTAATGACTCAACAAAACGATATCAATCTTGTTTTAACCATCCATTGTTAAAAATTAAGAAGTCCGGTTCAGATAAAAGGTAGTGAGGCCTTTAAAGGTGCTGTTAATTTTTTTTTAAAATCATTTGCTTTGTCTAGTAGACTATTATCTAAGCGTTATTTGTCAATATGAGCTTTCTTCTCATTAGCATTTAATTATTTCATTATGTAAATATGATTTGTACATTCAACATTTTATTTCGCCCCCCATGCATCCAGGAGCATACTCTACAAATCTCTACCTTGGACTATTCATAGTAATCATTACCTATCTCTACACCTTGGAAACTAGTTCATAGTAACATCACTGAAGGAAATCGAGGGGGTGCATCTCTGCCCACTCAGGCCCTACGGCAAACAATATCTTTGAAGGCCCCGTTCCGAGAGAGCTACCCGCAAACCTTCAACTCCACATAGTCCAACCACAGTCGACTTTAGGCCGTTGAGTAAAACAGAATCTTTAGACTGTGCATTTCAAAGGACTAAAATACACATACTTTTGCCTTCCAGTTTTAGCAATAGTGATTATAGTCCAGGGTTTAGAAATCTAATAGTCGGACAATCTGGAGTACTAAGGATTTGATCGCCCAATTGATGCTTGTTCCAGTTTGTTCTGTACCAATTATTTGGTTGAACGGACATTATGGATATCTGGCGATCCTCGATTACTCCAGGATTCTGATACTTACGCCATCTCTAACTCCCCATGGACTATCTCATAGTGAAATTTGCCAAGGCTCTGATCATCAGGTGACAATATATTGACACCCCAGTCAAGCTAGAGCAAAGAAACGCTTCCTTTGAAGACTACAGAGCAGAGCGCACGCCTAACCTCCAACATCAATAGCGACGTCAGTTATTACCCACAGTGTACCTGTTATAAGGCTCCTTTTGATAAGTACATCAAAAGGATATAAATTACCTGTTTATTCTGTTGCCTCCACGTTTTACTAATGCAGATAGTCCCGGGGTGTACAGCTGTAAGTGATCGGAATCCCGCTGACAGTAGCGAGGAATGCTATTGTAGGAGATCGTGTTGCTCTTTTCAACTTTAATATCATTCATTAAAATCCACGCAACTAGGTTTAATAGATAGATGTATTGATCCGATGGTAGGTCATTAAAATACATTGTATACACTTTGCCCTAATAACCGAGTCCCTGTGGAATTCCCGATGAAACTCGGATCCAGCATTTACTCCGTTTATACTCCTTTTATATTTAGAATAACTGGTGCCGGTCACTTCCATTTAACTTAGTCTATTCTCCTTGTTATAGCCATATAATAGGCATTATGCTAAAAGTCTTGCGTGCCCCGACATGTATAACTTTACTTACTCAACAGCCATTTTTTCCTGACCTGCTAAGTAGAGCTTTGATTTGAGCCAATGAGCAAATGGTGCGTAGACAATAAATATAGGACAGAGATGAATCTTATAGATTATACTTAACTTCTGACACTAACTATATAACTAATATAACTTTCATGCTAAAATCACTTGATTCGAGAAGAAAGTTGACAAAAATGTCCATAACCCAAGCCAGTCTACATATTATAATCTATGATCTAAGGAGCATAACCAAGAATTGATACCAAGGACGTCTATGATTCTTGATTCTACCACGGATTTATAGAGCCCTAGGTGAGTAAATCACTCTTTGTTTTTTTTTTTGGTTTCTAAAGGTTTTTTTTTTTTTTTTTTTTTGGGGGCGGGGGGGGGGGGGCTCAAAAGCGCACAATATTTAAAATACACATAAATCCTATAATTAATTATAGACAGTACTAGAAACATACACGTGTTCGCTTAATTTAAGCAGGGCCATGCAGTAGCTGCCGCAAGGACAGTATATGCGAAGGGATAAGTCACCACTGGTTTAGGGGGAGTTACCAAGGCTGGAGCATTTGTGTTGAAAGGAATGCGAGTGCCCGCTGAGACCGTTGGGCAGACGGCTGAATCTTTCCCTTTGCACTTAATCCTTCCGGCGCAGCCTTTAGTGATGTAAATTGCATGCGGGTTGCGAGGGTTACAACTTACTTGCTGAAGTTGATTCGTGAGGAATTGACATGAGCTTAACACCAAGGGGTAGTCATAACTGAAAACTATTTTTTTAACGATACATTAAGGACTATCATTAAATCTTACCTGTCCTTTACTCATATGAGTTATAACCACGTTGTGATCTTTAATAACCTGAGTACATTGGTGTTTTTCGTCTTGCACTCGATCAAGACAAGTTGTTTTCGTTGAGAAAACTTTTTTTTATTCGCTTCATAGGCATTCTTCGCGTTGTAGTGTTTAGTACACCTGTAAGTGATCAACAGTCACTTAATTCCCATCCTTATGCTGGCATACACGTGTGCCCGTTATTCTAGTATACACATAGCTCTATGCAAGCGCATTTACTGAATCCTTGGCGAAGGTGCGGATTTTTTTTATGATATTTACGTTGGTGCAAAAGATACAATACTATTATGTAATTGATTGATAAACAGTTTGCTTGATCAATATCTAAAATTACGATTTAATTCTCCTGTATTTTGCGGTCATATTACCGCTACTAGCTTCCCAAAGTACGAAAAACTATGGAAACTTTCATAATTATAGTAGCTTTCTGGAGAAAGTCACATGATCACTTAAGGACACAAATGGCGGAAGGTAATTGACAATGTCTTGCTAAAAGCTTCCGATAGTTTTTATTTTCTTAAATGTTCAAGGCCATCGGCATCATAATATTTGTGTTTAAACGATTTTCAATGCGTATCTGCTTTTGGTACTTTCGATGCAGCTGCTGAGATTAACTTACTTTATTCTAAATATATCCATAATTTGAATAATAAAAGCGTGTTGCATTGGTTGGACTGGAGGGTGGGGTTATCACATTTGACATATGTGAGCGATTTATCACCCACGGTTCAGTAACTGATCGTTAACATTTCTAGCATTTCGTACATAAAAAGGACCATTATTCTAAAACGTTTTCTCATAATGCAGTTAATTGTATTAGATTTAATGAATTTACGTGAAACATGTCTGGTAATCATCTCGGTACTTTTTCTTTTCTTTTTTCAAATATTTAATTAAACATGTCATGCATATGCATATAAGTTTAAAGGAAGTATATTTTATTTCTAAAATTTCCCCAATATAAGTTATAAAAAAATACAGATATTTATGAACATTGCATGTTTGTATTGATTTAATACAAAAAGAATAAATATGATATAAAAAGATTGCATTTCTCAAAATTAAATCAATTGCAGTCCTTCAGATAGAGAATTAACAAATAGTTGATATGCAGTTCCATAATGCTATTAAAGTTACTCACGTACATGCCATTTGGAAATAGATTGAAAACTTTTATTTTTTTTTAAGCGTGCGAGGTACGGTCAGTTCATACTACATGATCTACCCAGCTGAACCACTGGTTGCTGCGTGAGGAATAAGTTAAGCTACAGAACCGCCTGGCTGAGGTGGAAAAAGGAAGTACCAGGGGATAGCCACAGCAGAGTAAGTCCCTGGACATGTTGGCAATGACAACTTTGTCGCCAGACTTCTCACCGCTGAGACTGTGGCTGACTTATTTGACAAAGAAATGTATATATAGGTAACAATAATCTTCAAATAAACATTTAACAAAAAGGAAAATTAATGAGATATCATATATTTTTTAAACACACCACTACCTTTCTGAAACAAAAAAATGAAAGTTTAGTTTTAAAAACAATAGCAACATAAAATACATTTATATTGAACCCTCCCCCTGCTTTAAAGCACAAGTATTTAGGATGACAGTGGGAAACATTAAATGCGACCTTGGGATCCCCGTTTCTAAATATCAACATTCAAAATTTGTTTTTCAGGAAGGCAGTGGGCAAGTTTAAAGGTTCACTACCTTTTAAACGTGTTACAAGTTGAAGAAAATATAATTTAATATGAATAAGTTATACAATTTTAACTACCTTCTGAACGATTTGATTGAATAATAAATTGTTTATTTTTACATATGCGGGTCGTATTAGGTATGGTTTTCTATAAACTCCGATGTGTAGCTTGAAACATATTTTATATGATTAAACAGTGTTATTTAGTGGTTTTACAAATACAGCTAGATGTGTCCAATATCAAAGACAGCTGATTTACATCTATTTTCTAAACAAAAGTTTTCGTCTTAGGTCACCGTTTTGTCCTCGCTGGCCAGGAGTGACTACTGGGGAGTTCCAGACCTCAGTCAAGTGTCAAGTCTTGATTTATCAAGTAAGCAAATAAACAAAACAACAAATAAGAAAGCTGTAAGCAGCAACAATATAAAAAAAGCAGCAATGTATATTTAAATAAAAAAAGATATATTTATTGTCAATAAAATGGTTGTTGAAGTTTTAAAGTTCACACTATAAGTAACTATCAACAAAAAATTCAAGTTAGATCCGACCCGATATTGTTAGTATTTGTAAATGTAGTTGAAATTTAAGTTTATATCAAAGAATATTTAAATAATGATTTCTTTATAACTTTGGGTACAGCAGTTGGTGAAAGTCGATACTTGATAAACATGCCTTCATTTTAAAACTAGGTTGTCCACCATAGAAGTTACGATTATTGCCAAACAGAAGTCAAGAAAGTCATGACCTGTTCTTCGGAAGGAGTTCGGACAGACGTGTATGGTATAGTCATATGATGTTTCTGGCAACGATGTTCCAATGCCCGCTAACTTCTGGCTTGTTTGTCTAATATGGGGACCACCGAAACGTTTGTATCAATAAAGGTTTGCGAATCACTATCGCCTTATCTTGACTTTAATTTAGTCTGTCTCTGCATGAATTTTACAACAGGATTTTTTGTCAACCATTTTCTTCGAAAATCATTGAAAAATGAAGTAGACAGATTACGGAAAATGGGACATTAAAAGAAATGTGACAACAGCATACACATAAGGAACACACCTTCAAGGAAATTTACAAAAATCATGTTACATGGAATTTATTTCGGTTATACAATGTATGTGTAATGGAAAGAGGACATAAGTTAAAACAAAGATATAATTCCATTTGGAAATTGAGTGCGATGAAGTTTAAGATCTGTGCACTCGTCCTAGTAAAAACTTTGCACATATTTTCCATTTAAAGATTATTTAAATCAATTTCAGATAATTATATTAAGACCAACTTTTTCCCATCAATTTGTTTCTGAACATAAATCATTTTATTTGCTGATACATGGTAACTGGGAATTTATTGTTTTTTGTTTTCATCAAACATGATTTTTAATTCTTCCTATGTGAATAACCTTTCCCTGCGGTATAATTTGATGAAACAATAATTCTGTTTTGTTGTCTTCAGACCCCTAAAGTATGAGGTGGCCCTTGGCCTTGTTACGGATGGGCATAACAAGATGTTATAGACATCAGATCGGATAGTGAATTTTACTGGAACTCTCAGAGCAGCCACACAGTTCAAGCTCACGACTCTACAAGAAACGGTAGGCTGTCAATTTCAAAAGAAAAATGAATTTTAGCTCCATGACCTCAGTTCTATTAATTCAATGTAACGTGTTGTCTTGACCAAACTTTGCACAAGCATTTATGTACATCTGTCGTTAATTCTCAGATGATCAAATTTTAGCAATGTCCAGTCACATTGAAATTATTTAGATTTGACTGTATGTGAAATGAAATTCATTTGAAAAGTTATAAATCTCGGTACACATGGTACCAAGATCAGTAAGGTATTCCTTCTTTCAGTGCACGTTGTGTGGCTTCCACTTTCACTTTGAATGAACTAACCCTATCTCCATACCGAGGGTGAGTAAGGGTAGATGGGGTTTAAAACACAATTTTGTAAGATGTAACCTTTGAATCAGAAATGTTCAAAAAAACACCTATTTAAAGGATGGTAATGAGGAAGATAAGACGGACTAAACATAATTTTGTTTACTCAAATCTAATGTAGTTAAAAATGGAATCAATGATCACTGTATGAGTCAGTTTAATTGTTACTCTCAGGTGTGAAACTGGCCTGATGGTCG
>NW_027188074.1:0-47546 GCF_041381155.1 Argopecten irradians
ATTCAATAATCTACGAAGCAAGGAATGTAATTAACAGTTCAAAAAACAAGCAGACACTGTTGGACAAATATTTTCAGTACCAAACAAATATGAGTAAAAATAAATTGCTACAAAGCACAAAGGATTTAGACTTTAAATCAGACAGAAAGCAATACATGAATAACTACATGAAAAAACGTAGGGCAAGTGAAGATTATAGAATCAAGGATAGAAAATACACAGAAAAAGCCATGAAGAAAGTGAGGACATCGGAGAAACATTGTGAAAAAGAGCTTGCAGCTCAAAGAGCCACACGACAAAACCCACAAAGGAAAATGATTACTAAACAAAACACTTTAAAAAGTAAGAGAAAAGCAAGAGAAAACAAAGAGTTTTGTGAGCAAGAGTATAAAGCACAAAAAGCTGCTAGACAAAAACCTGACATGAAAATTAAAACTAAACAAAACACTTTAAAAAGTATGAGAAAAGCAAGAGAAGACAAAGAGTTTTGTGAGCAAGAATATAAAGCACAAAAAGCTGCTAGACAAAAACCTGACATGAAAATCAAAACTAAACAAAACACTTTAAAAAGTATGAGACAAGCAAGAGAAGACAAAGAGTTTTGTGAGCAAGAATATAAAGCACAAAAAGCTGCTAGACAAAAACCAGACATGAAAATCAAAACTAAACAAAACACTTTAAGAAGTAAGAGAAAAGCAAGAGAAGACAAAGAGTTTTGTGAGCAAAGAATATAAAGCACAAAAAGCTGCTAGACAAAAACCAGACATGAAAATCAAAACTAAACAACAAAACACTTTAAGAAGTAAGAGAAAAGCAAGAGAAGACAAAGAGTTTTGTGAGCAAGAATATAAAGCACAAAAAAGCTGCTAGACAAAAAACCTGACATAAAAATCAAAACTAAACAAAACACTTTAAGAAGTAAGAGAAAGCAAGAGAAGACAAAGAGTTTTGTGAGCAAGAGTATCAAGCGCAAAAAGCTGCAGAGGACAAAAACTCCAGGACTATGAAAATTAAAACTAAAACAATAATCACTTTAAGTAGTAAGAGGAAAGAGCAAAAGAAAGTCAAAAGAAATTTTGTGAGCAAGAGAGGCAAAGCAAAGAAATTTAATACGGATTGGATCCAACTGACAATTAGATCTGTGATAAGAATATTGAAAACAAGATAGTCGGGGAAAAGGTTGGTTTGAAAATAATCGAAAGGGACATGGACAAAGTTGTAAAAGGTCATTAAAAGAAACAAGCAGTGATTTTTGCGATCATGAGGCACGGAACTTTCTCAATAAAAAGGAAAAATGGGCGAATCTATTGAACAACATAGTATTGAAATATTCCAACAAGAAGGCAGGCAGAAGGTACACTTTTTGTAGGTAACATGTTGCCACTTTCAACAAAATGAAAAAATGTTGTTAAGATATGGCCTGACCAAGCCAGATGTGTTGCAGTTGAGGAAAAAATTCCACTCCTCGAAAAAATGGAATGATTTGGCCTACCAAGACAGATGTGATATCTTGAAGAAAGACTGATATCACAGAGAATACCTTTTATGCAAATAAGAGAGTTGCCTAGAGGAGGTCAGCTGTCAGCTAAAGGAAATGTGGTAAATGTGCCTGTTGACATTCAACCAACAGTAAATGCTTTACCAAGACAAATTGATGAGCATGTAACCATTGCAGTTAAGTTGAAAAAAAACGTTTATCTCATAAATCGGCCTGCTTTACTGAAAATGTTCGCCCAAATGCTGTTATGAATGCACTACAATGGCTAATGGAAAACAGTGAGATGTATAAAAATGCAGGATTAAGTATCAACACTTCATGGAAAGATGATGTTCAGAGTGATCCAAGTGAGATAATATCTGAATACACAGGTAAATCACAATTAAATGATGACAGAGATATTGAAACTGCTGAAGACCAGTTTTTGTGAAATTTCATCAGATGAATGTATCCAAGGAAATTCTGATACACTTGTTGATGAAGCTGACACTGATACCAACAAAGTGTATGTATTTGCACCTGGTGAAAACCAAAGACCCCTTAGTTTGTATGAAGATAAAGATGCAGAATATCTTTGTTTCCCAACAATATTTTGTGGTCAGAAAAGGAAAGAAAACACTGAACGCCAAACTCCTGTTCATTACAGTGATATTGCAAAATGGGAACTGAGAAGTGTTGATGGAGGAGGGCTGCTCATTCTGTTCCGAACATATTTTTCAAGTTGAAAAAAATACAAGCAAAACAAATAAGTGACAAAGTCAACCTTGCGCTTCGGCGATGTAAATCTGATGGCAAAACTCTGACTGCAGGTCAAGCAAGAGATTCATCAACAACAAATGAAATTGTAAGGTTGAATGAAGGCTATTACATATTCAGAACATTACGCAATTCTCCAGCATACCTGTCATCAAAAAAGAAAGATGTTTTTGCAATGATAAGACAACTTGGTCTGCCTACATGGTTCATGTCTTTATCATCAGCAGATACAAGATGGCCTGATCTTCTCAAAACCTTGGCTCAGTTAGATGGGAAAACTCTGTCAAATGATGATCTTAGAAAAGCAGACTGGAATTTCAAAACAAATTTAGTTCAAAACGATCCTGTTACCTGTGCAAGATTTTTTGACAACAGAGTTCAACTTTTTGTCAACTCGTTCCTAAAAAGTCAACACAATCCTATTGGTGATGTCTCGGACACATTTCGTAGAGTAGAATTCCAAAACAGAGGCTCACCACACATCCATATGCTTCTATGGACTGACAATGCCCCAAGATATCCAGACGATAATGTAGAAAGCCTCATTGCATATGTTGACAAGTATATTACCTGCTCCTTACAAACAGACAATTCTGAACTAGCAGAACTACTACAACTTCAGGTTCATAAACATTCTAAAACCTGCAAAAAAGGTGGTAAACCAGTGTGTAGATTTGGGTTCCCATTACCTCCTTTACCAAGAACTATGCTTCTAGAACCACTGGAAACTGATGTTGTAGAATATAGAAAAAAATACACAGATCTTCAGAAGAAAATGAATGAATACAAAGATGGCTGCAGTTTAAGTTTTCTGGATTTCTTACAAACAATAGTGCAAATGGAAGAGACAGAATATATATAAAATGTATCAGAGCATCACTGAAAGGTCCTAAAATATTTCTCAGGAGAAACCCTGCTGAAATGAGGGTGAATTACTACAATCTAGCTATACTCCAGGCATGGCATGCAAACCTAGACATTCAGTTTGTTTTAGATCCCTACGCATGTGCTACCTACATAGTATCTTACATCAGTAAGTCTCAGAGAGGTATTAGTGCTTTACTTGAAAAAGCCTCACAGGAAGCAGTAGAAGGAAATATGGACCTAAGACGTCAAGTCAGGCATATAGGCAATAAGTTCTTGAACTTTGTAGAAGTCAGTGCCCAAGAAGCTAGTTACTTGATTCTGCAAATGCCACTCACACAAGCTACAAGAGATGTTGTTTTTATAAATACTTCCCCTCCTGATGAAAGGGTGGTTTCTCTTGAAAAGTCAAGAAGATTTGGAAAATCTACCTAAGAATTCGACTGATATCAAAGCAGATAATATGATTACTAGGTACACTAAAAGACCAAAACAACTTGAGAATTGGTGTTTAGCAGATGTAGTATCTGAACTTGAAGTAGCATTTCCTAAGGAAGAATTTCCAAGGGCAGATAAAATATCGGAACACAATGAAGATGATACATTTGAAGAAGAAAACTTTGAACAAGAAGATGTTTTAGTTCACTTAAAGAACGGAATTAAGATACGAAGAAGAAAGAACAAAAGAGTTATACGATATGTTGGTTACAGCAAGAAAACTAACTCTGAACAGTACTTTCGAGAAAGAATTCTTCTTTTCCTGCCATGGCGCAATGAGAGTACCGACATAATTAATGGGTACACAACCTTCGAACAACATTATAAAAGCAAAGCTAACATCATTAATGCTATACAAAAGAAATATGAAAACTTTGTTGATGAACTGGAACAAGCCAGACTTCAAGCAGAATGTGAACTTGATGATTTCGATGAAGTTGCTCCAAATACAGAGCATAATGAAGCAGAAGATGCAAACATAGGTCCACAGCCTTCAGAGCAGTTGTACATTTTGATCCAGACACACAATATCATAAAGAGTATGATATAGGTCCAGATATTGGTTTACCTGCTAAAACCTCGGATGTGCAAACGAGCCCAGTCCGAATCTCTGAACAACAATACCATAGACTTCTACAGTCTTTAAATTGCAAACAAAGAGAATTTCACAACCATGTCAGTCACTGGATCCAACATAGAGATGAACCACTGTATGCATTTTTAACTGGAGGTGCAGGAACAGGAAAATCAGTTGTTATTGAAACCATTTATCAGACTTTGCATAGAGCTCTTTGTTCAGAAGAAGGAGAAAATCCAGATGATGTTCGAATTTTATTATGTGCCTATACAGGAAAAGCAGCATATAACATCAACGGAATGACCATAGCATCAGCATTTCACAAAAAAATGTACCAAACACAGCAAAACATGTATTCAGATGAATTGAACACATACAGAACAAAGTACAAAAATCTTTCTGTAATCATCATAGATGAGATATCAATGGTTGGAAACAAGCTACTAGCATTTATCCATGAGAGACTGCAGCAGTTGACTGGTACTAAACAAGATTTTGGAGGTGTCAGTATAATTGCTGTTGGTGATTTGTACCAGCTTTCGCCAGTTGGAGATTCCTGGATTTTCAAAGACCTGTCATGTCCAGGCCAAGGCCTTGCAAAAAAACCTGTGGAAAGAACACTTTACAATGTTTGAGCTTACTGAAATAATGCGACAAAAGGATGACCTTATATTTTCTGAACTTCTTAACAGACTGCGACACAATCAGTTGACAAATGAAGACAAACAATTAATTTTTTCACGTCAAATTGAAGTAAGCGCAATGCATTACCCACACGCTTCTCCTCATCTTTTCATTGAAAATAAATTTGTTGATGATTTTAACAATAATTTCATGCAAAATCTTGCTACAAGTAAAGTAAATGTCAAAGCTGATACAGATGTTTTATTACAAACCAAACTGTCACAAGATGTCAAAAAGACCCTGATAGAAAATCTTCCAGACAAACAAGCCAATACTGGACAATTGAAAACTAATTTAACTGTTGCTGTCAATATGATATATGATATTTCTGTAAACATTGATGTTGCTGATGGGTTGACAAATGGCAGTACATGCGTGGTTAAACACATTGAATATAAATATTCAGCAGTCAGACCAGCAATTGTATGGGTATTGTTTGGCGAAGAAAAAATTGGAGCAATGAGAAGACATCAATACCAGCATTTATTTGGAAATAATATAGAAACATCCTGGACACCCATCTTTGAAACAAAACGAACTTTTATGTATAACAGAAAAACATTTGAAAGAATACAGTTTCCACTTCAACCTTCTGCTGCAAAAACTGTTCACAAGGCACAAGGTGCAACCCTTGACAAAGTTGTAGTAAGTTTGTCACAAAGTAGAAAACGCAAAATTCCACACATTCATTATGTAGCACTCTCTCGAGTTAGATCACTTAACAACTTACACATCATTGATTTCAATGAAGGAAGTCTATCAAAAGACAATGATGTTGATACAGAGATGCAAAGATTAAATGACAATGGATTAAAGTTGTGTTTTACTCCACTATATAATGTTGAAATGCAGGGTAAATTTCTTTTCAACAATGCCAGATCATTTCACAAACATTTCCCTGACATAAAGTCTGACCCCAATGTTTATGCAGCTGATGTAGTTGAAATAGCTGAGTCTTGGCTTTGTAGTAGTGATAGAAATGATGCATTTCACTTACAAGGGTTTAATATGTTCAGAAATGACGCCTCGCATTCGCAGACTAGACCTCATCATGGACTCATTACATTTGTCAAATCCTCTTCACATGTCAGCAAATATGAAAATTATTCCACAGAAAACATTGAATTTTCTTACCTGTCATTCAACCTGTGTGATTCTGAAGTGCAATGTGTTGTTATTTACAAAAAGCCTGCTTGTCCAATTTCACACTTTTATACTATCATGAAGGACCACTTAGTACCACTTTTAAAGTTAAATGAAAACCTTGTCATTATGGGAGATTTCAATGTAGATTTAACAAAAGCTGGATGTAACACTTTCATAACGTTTATGGAATCAACATTCCACTGCACACAAAGTATCAATCAGTCAACTACTAAAATGAAGTCACAATTGGATTTGATATTTACAAATTTTGGCGAGAGAGAGAAACTGGTGTGTTGGAAGCATATTGGTCTGATCATAATATGGTGTATTGTGCTGTGAAATCAATTATTTAAAACCCGCCTTGAAATATTGGTAATGTTATTGACATGCATCTCATTAATGAGATGTATGTCAATTACATCACCTGGGTGGTTTGTCAGAGAATGGGTTTCCACCAATTTTTAACCCTATGCTTGTGACGCCTATGTAGTGAACATCTACATGGCACTCGGTTGCATAGAGTATTTCTATATACCTTAAATTGCAATAATTTGGATGTTGGAAATTTAATGCGCAAATTTAACTATGAAGGAATCAAAAATACTGGCTTAAGGGTATCTTAGTATTGCTTTGGATGAAATAAATAAGGATTACATCAAACTAGAAATATGAACATAGTGGTTTACACTTGATTCGTGCATTAAACACTGCCAACTGCTTCATTTGATATATAGCACAAGGAAATGCAAAATTTAAAAGCATCCTTTTTTTATTCCAATCACCCAAAATATATTCATTGGGTAGAAATACCCAATTTACGGTAATAGCCTAGAGGCACAATGTATTTGTCCACCTGTTTACCATTAATTATAACCATTTCTTTTATGGGTGTTTTGGTATATTGAGAATCAGGTTCACTGCAGAAACTTTGCTTAATTTAATTAGATTTAAATTAGTGTTTAATGTATCTATAAAACTGTTGAATTAAATCCTTGTTCTGCTTACATGATGATAAAACTGTTGCACATGATATGCTGATGAAATAATATACTGATAGAATTTGTTTTGTTTAATTTGCATTATGCTATCCAAGAAATCTTTCTTTTATCATTTACTGATATCTATTTGACTAAGTTTTATAAATCAAGTCAACTTGCTTCTATTTAAGAGTTTTGTATATGAAATGTAAAGTTAAAATATTTGAACTTAATTATAAAAAAAAGTGCTGTACATGTAATATTTTCACCTTTTATTGTAGTGGCCAATATGAAGGTTTTGTAAAAATAATTTTGAACAATCTTTTCAACAATTGTGTACTTTACTGCTTGTTGAATCTGGTATTATATGCATATGGCCATGTGTTGTCAAACAGTAATGTTCAGTACAAAAGAAGATTGTTCTCTTAGGACCAATTGGTGAATTTTCATATAAAATGTATAGGAAATATTCCAGGATTCTAAGTTTTAATAACATAATTGCAATTTTTCACCAAACTTAAATCTTATGTACATGTTCCATTTCATTATTCTAAGGTTTCTATGCTAATACATGTATTTGAACCTCTTCCTATTTTTTTCATATCAGAACAATTCAATATATATTCATATATTTTCAATTAAACCTCTACTCTAATATTTATCAATACTATCTATTTTTATGTAATTTTGCAGCATTGTTTTGCTATGCGCATATATATCAAGGCTCATAAAAGATTCAATATGGATGTAGTAAGAATTTATACAAAATTATTCAAATCTATAAGGCTTATTATCCAGTCTCATAATGTTGGATCAAACTCTGGAAAGTGAACTATAAGAAAAATTACATTGCATACTAAAGAACTAGCATGAAGTACAATACTTGAGCAGTTTTAAACAAAATGTCATTTAACTCTATCCATGAAAGCTTCATTTCATAAATAAAGAAAGGTAAGTATCAGGTAGAGGGGTCACTGCCGCAGCTCTAAAATGCTCGTAAACTCACTCTCTACCGATGAATTGTATAAATCAAACTACATTTAATGTAGTAAAATGGAAGTGAACAGGATAGATGTTTTTGTCATGATTACACATGTTACAAGTGTAAATACTCCACTTATGGATTACTCCATGTGAATGTATTGTCTACTTCATCAATATTTTCTTCAAAACTTTCATCAAATACACAAAGAGAATGTTTTATTGCTCTTGAAATATATTGTGCATATATCAATTATTAGCTATGGTATACTTTTCATGTCACTAGCAATATTCATAGCTTGTTTTTCCCTTCCATGATAACTAACCATAATTATAATTTACAAAACAGTCATTGCATATATCTTATAAAAAATTGCTGCATTTTTAAGTTACCAGGTATGATATTTATTTTTTGTAACTGCTTTTATACACAATTTAGTAGCATTTAGTGAATTATTGTTTTACACACAATATGATAATGTACCAAATAAGTGCAACCATGAATTTAACATTTTTAAAACAAATCAGCAATTATTATAGTAAAACATACCATTTACATATGATAATATCATATGGGATATTCTCAAACTGTACATGAACATCAATTTTCCTATTATTGAAACTTGTTATTACAGGAATACAAATAGCTAGCTATACTACTCCACAAACCAAAATAACATCCTTTTTTAATGTAAATTTTGTATATCATTGTAGTTTTTGCTATGTTTTGATGCATAAACCTTCAGTTATTTTTTCAATACCTGTTACTCCCAATAAAAGGTTTGATGAAATATCTTTTGTATGTTTTCTTTCCATTGTCTAGTTTTACCAATGTGATTTGACTGAAACTCGCCTGAAATGCAAGATGGCCGCCACAGCTGCTATCTTGAAAACACATTTTGAATTTCCTCTCAAGTTCTACCAGTGCGATTTAGCTGAAACTTGCATGAAATGATCCTTACATGGTCCTGACAAAGTGTTGTTATTTTTCAAGTTGATCCAAAATCCAAGATGGCAGCCACAGCCGCCATCTTGAAAACACATTTTGAACTTCTTCTCATGTTCTACCAGTGCGATTTAGCTGAAACTTGCATGAAATTATCCTGATATGATCTGGTTGATCCCAAATCGAAGATGGCTACCATGACACCATATATGATTAATTTGACTATTGCTGAGGTAGTCAGATGACCGTTAAGGCCCTTTGGGCCTCTTGTTAGGTCATCTGACCCGAAGGGTCAGGATGACCTATAGTCATCATGTTTCGTCCGTCGTCGTCCGCCGTGCGTTAACTTTTCACATTTTGAACTTCTTCTCAAGTTCTACCGGTGCAATTTGGCTGAAACTTGCATGAAATGATCCTGACATGGTCCCGACAAAGTGTTGTTATTTTTCGGGTCAATCCGAAATCCAAGATGGCTGCCACAGCCGCCATCTTGAAAACACATTTTGAACTTCTTCTCAAGTTCTACCGGTGCGATTTGACTGAAACTTGCATGAAATGATCCTGACATGGTCCCGACAAAGTGTTGTTATTTTTCGGGTCGATCCGATATCCAAGATGGCCGCCACAGCCACCATCTTGAAAACACATTTTGAACTTCTTCTCAAGTTCTACCGGTGCGATTGGGCTGAAACTTGCATGAAATGATCCTGACATGGTCCCGACAAAGTGTTGTTATTTTTCGGGTCAATCCGAAATCCAAGATGGCTGCCACAGCCGCCATCTTGAAAACACATTTTGAACTTCTTCTCAAGTTCTACCAGTGCGATTGGGCTGAAACTTGCATGAAATGATCCTGACATGGTCCCGACAAAGTGTTGTTATTTTTCGGGTCGATCCGATATCCAAGATGGCCGCCACAGCCGCCATCTTGAAAACACATTTTGAACTTCTTCTCAAGTTCTACCGGTGCGATTTGGCTGAAACTTTCATGAAATGATCCTGACATGGTCCCGACAAAGTGTTGTTATTTTTCGGGTCAATCCGAAATCCAAGATGGCTGCCACAGCCGCCATCTTGAAAACACATTTTGAACTTCTTCTCAAGTTCTACCGGTGCGATTTGACTGAAACTTGCATGAAATGATCCTGACATGGTCCCGACAAAGTGTTGTTATTTTTCGGGTCGATCCGATATCCAAGATGGCCGCCACAGCCACCATCTTGAAAACACATTTTGAACTTCTTCTCAAGTTCTACCGGTGCGATTGGGCTGAAACTTGCATGAAATGATCCTGACATGGTCCCGACAAAGTGTTGTTATTTTTCGGGTCAATCCGAAATCCAAGATGGCTGCCACAGCCGCCATCTTGAAAACACATTTTGAACTTCTTCTCAAGTTCTACCAGTGCGATTGGGCTGAAACTTGCATGAAATGATCCTGACATGGTCCCGACAAAGTGTTGTTATTTTTCGGGTCGATCCGATATCCAAGATGGCCTCGCCCTGCAGGTAGGGCGTTAGAATTGTACCTGCTGCCCCTATTGCATGATCGTAAAAGGCGACTAAATTTAGGATCTTATCTTTTTAGGTCATCTGACCCGAAGGGTCAGGATGACCTATAGTCATCATGTTTCGTCCGTCGTCGTCCGCCGTCCGCCGTCCGCCGTGCGCCGTGCGCCGTCCGCCGTGCGTTAACTTTTCACATTTTGAACTTCTTCTCAAGTTCTACCAGTGGATTTGGCTGAAACTTGCATGAAATGATCCTGACATGGTCCCGACAAAGTGTTGTTATTTTTCGGGTCGATCCGAAATCCAAGATGGCCGCCACAGCCGCCATCTTGAAAACACATTTTGAACTTCTTCTCAAGTTCTACCAGTGCGATTTGGCTGAAACTTGCATGAAATGATCCTGACATGGTCCCGACAAAGTGTTGTTATTTTTCGGGTCGATCCGAAATCCAAGATGGCCGCCACAGCCGCCATCTTGAAAACACATTTTTGAACTTCTTCTCAAGTTCTACCAGTGCGATTTGGCTAAAACTTGCATGAAATGATCCTGACATGGTCCCGACAAAGTGTTGTTATTTTTTCGGGTCGATCCGAAATCCAAGATGGCCGCCACAGCCGCCATCTTGAAAACACATTTTGAACTTCTTCTCAAGTTCTACCAGTGGGATTTGGCTGAAACTTGCATGAAATGATCCTGACATGGTCCCGACAAAGTGTTGTTATTTTTCGGGTCGATCCGAAATCCAAGATGGCCGCCACAGCCGCCATCTTGAAAACACATTTTGAACTTCTTCTCAAGTTCTACCAGTGGGATTTGGCTTAAACTTGCATGAAATGATCCTGACACGGTTCCGACAAAGTGTTGTTATTTTTTGGGTCGATCTGAAATCAAGATGGCCGCCACAGCCGCTATCTTGAAAACACATTTTGAACTTCTTCTCAAGTTCTACCGGTGGGATTTGGCTGAAACTTGCATGAAATGATCCTGACACGGTCCCAACAAAGTGTTGTTATTTTTCGGGTCAATCCGAAATCCAAGATGGCCGCCAGAGCCGTCATCTTGAAAACACATTTTGAACTTCTTCTCAAGTTCTACCAGTGGGATTTGGCTGAAACTTGCATGAAATGATCCTGACACGGTCCCGACAAAGTGTTGTTATTTTTCGGGTCGATCTGAAATCCAACATGGCCGCCACAACCGCCATCTTGAAAACACATTTTGAACTTCTTCTCAAGTTCTACCAGTGGGATTTGGCTGAAACTTGCATGAAATGATCCTGACATGGTCCCGACAAAGTGTTGTTATTTTTCGGGTCGATCCGAAATCCAAGATGGCCGCCACAGCCGCCATCTTGAAAACACATTTTGAACTTCTTCTCAAGTTCTACCAGTGGGATTTGGCTTAAACTTGCATGAAATGATCCTGACACGGTTCCGACAAAGTGTTGTTATTTTTTGGGTCGATCTGAAATCCAAGATGGCCGCCACAGCCGCTATCTTGAAAACACATTTTGAACTTCTTCTCAAGTTCTACCGGTGGGATTTGGCTGAAACTTGCATGAAATGATCCTGACACGGTCCCGACAAAGTGTTGTTATTTTTCGGGTCGATCCGAAATCCAAGATGGCCGCCACAGCCGCCATCTTGAAAACACATTTTGAACTTCTTCTCAAGTTCTACCTTTGGGATTTGGCTGAAACTTGCATGAAATGATCCTGACATGGTCCTGACAAAGTGTTGTTATTTTTCGGGTCAATCCGAAATCCAAGATGGCCGCCACAGCCGCCATCTTGAAAACACATTTTGAACTTCTTCTCAAGTTCTACCAGTGGGATTTGGCTGAAACTTGCATGAAATGATCCTGACACGGTCCCGGCAAAGTGTTGTTATTTTTCGGGTCGATCTGAAATCCAACATGGCCGCCACAACCGCCATCTTGAAAACACATTTTGAACTTCTTCTCAAGTTCTACCAGTGGGATTTGGCTGAAACTTGCATGAAATGATCCTTACATGGTCCCGACAAAGTGTTGTTATTTTTCGGGTCGATCTGAAATCCAAGATGGCGGCCACAGCCACCATCTTGAAAACACATTTTGAACTTCTTCTCAAGTTCTACCGGTGCGATTTGGCTGAAACTTGCATGAAATGATCCTGACATGGTCCCGACAAAGTGTTGTTATTTTTCGGGTCAATCCGAAATCCAAGATGGCCGCCACAGCCGCCATCTTGAAAACACATTTTGAACTTCTTCTCAAGTTCTACCTTTGGGATTTGGCTGAAACTTGCATGAAATTATCCTGACACGGTCCCGAAAAAGTGTTGTTATTTTTCGGGTCGATCCTAAATCCAAGATGGCCGCCACAACCGCCATCTTGAAAACACATTTTGAACTTCTTCTCAAGTTCTACCGGTGGGATTTGGCTGAAACTTACATGAAATGATCCTGACATGGTCCCGACAAAGTTTTGTTACATCTCTGGTTGATCCCAAATCGAAGATGACTACCATGACACTATATCTAAGTAATTTCCTATATGTTAAGGCCCTTGGGCCTCTTGTTTGAAATAAAATTTGTTGTAAGAAATTGAAAATTATCCTGACATGATCCTGACAAAGTGACACTATATATAATTAATTTTACTATTGTCAAGGTAGTCAGATGACCGTTAAGGCCCTTTGGGCCTCTTGTCTCTTCTTCCTAATTGACTTTATCTTTCCTAATGCCTCCCTTGGCACCGCCTCACTTTTGGCCTTGAGTTGAGCGTTCGCCCTTGTGAGGAAGGCTCTGGGTTCTGTCCCCTGGCCGAGACACACCAAAGTCTTTAAAAGTGGTAGTTTCTGCTCCTGCTTAGCGCTCAGCATACAGGGAGTGGGACAACTGGTTCGCCCGTTGTCAGTATAATGTGACCGGGTGGGGTGTGTTTCTTGGTGTCTTCGGCGGCATGCTTCAGTGATGTAGCACTATAAAAAGGGCAACAGTTCCACTATACAAGAAGACACAACATGAATATACCGCAGTCTCCCAAAACACGCACCTCGCACAACATACACGCAACACATCGCATACATGGGAGGCCGTCCTTACATGACCATAGCTGTTAATAGGACGTTAATTAATCAAACAAAGAAACAAACAAACCAAGATGGCCGCCACAGCCGCCATCTTGAAAACACATTTTGAACTTCTTCTCAAGTTCTACCAGTGCGATTTGGCTGAAACTTTCATGAAATGATCCCGACATGGTCCCGACAAAGTGTTGTTATTTTTCGGGTCGATCCGAAATCCAAGATGGCCGCCAGAGCCGCCATCTTGAAAACACATTTTGAACTTCTTCTCAAGTTCTACCGGTGCGATTTGACTGAAACTTGCATGAAATGATCCTAACATGGTCCTGACAAAGTGTTGTTATTTTTTGGTTGATCCGAAACCCAAGATGGCTGCCACAGCCGCCATCTTGAAAACACATTTTGAACTTCTTCTCAAGTTCTACCGGTGCGATTAGACTGAAACTTGCATGAAATGATCCTGACATGGTCCTGACAAAGTGTTGTTATTTTTTAGGTTGATCCGAAATCCAAGATGGCCGCCACAGCCGCCATCTTGAAAACATATTTCGAACTTCTTATCAAGTTTTACCGGTGCGATTTGGTTGAAACTTGCATGAAATGATCCTCACTTGGTCCTGATAAAGTGTTGTTATTTTTCGGGTTGATCTGAAATCCAAGATGGCTGCCACAGCGGCCATCTTGAAAACACATTTTGAACTTCTTATCAAGTTCTGCCGGTGCGATTTGGCTGAAACTTGCATGAAATGATCCTGACATGGTCCCGACAAAGTATTGTTACATCTCTGGTTGATCACAAATCGAAGATGGCTACCATGACACTATATCTAATTAATTTCCTATATGTTAAGGCCCTTGGGCCTCTTGTTTGAAATAAAATTTGTTGAAAGAAATTGAAAATGATCCTGACATGGTCCTGACAAAGTGACACCATATATAATTAATTTTTTACTATTGCCAAGGTAGTCAGATGACCGTTAAGGCCCTTTGGGCCTCTTGTTGCTATATTTATACAGTAGTTAAGGTTTAAGCAACACGTTTGTTATAAATTCGCAAATTATTTTCAAATCAAATCAGATGCAATACGAACGCTGAACTCAATATGCTTTCGTTACAAATTATTTTAATTCGTGATGTCAACGTGGTAGGTACGCTAAACATTTGTTTTACACACTGTCCCAGTGCGCTATAAAGCCGCAAAACCCAGTCAGTTGTGGATATCAACAAATAACAGCGGATATACAGCGCATATAGTAAGCATGTATTGCGTACAAATAGCGCATCTAATGCGAATGATTTCAGCAATCAAAATTTTGTGCAGTTCAAAAATCCTGGGAACTGAAAAACATGCCATTGCGGATGAGTGCGGATGTTGGGCGACAGATACAAGTACGATTTACGAATATTGCATATGTTCAGCGAATACCAGCCAATTTTGTGCGAAATACATTCGCAAATCTTCCTAAACGCCAGTGGAACCGGGCCTTTAGACTGGGACGACAAACGACTGCTGGATTAAACCTCCGTTACACTTATATCTTTCTTAATGTGATCTATTTGAGTTAAAAAAATACTGCAGGTAGGGCGTTAGAATTGTACCTGCTGCCCCTATTGCATGATCGTAAAAGGCGACTAAATTTAGGATCTTATCTTTTCTCTTCTTCCTAACTGACTTTATCTTTCCTAATGCCTCCCTTGGCAATGCCTCACTTTTGGCCTTGAGTTGAGCGTTCGCCCCTGTGAGGAAGGCTATGGGTTCTGTCCCCTGGCCGAGACACACCAAAGTCTTTAAAAGTGGTAGTTTCTGCTCCTGCTTAGCGCTCAGCATACAGGGAGTGGGACGACTGGTTCGCCCGTTGTCAGTATAATGTGACCGGGTGGGGTGTGTTGCTTGGTGTCTTCGGCGGCATGCTTCAGTGATATAGCACTAAAAAAAGAACAACAGTTCCACTATACAAGAAGACACAACATGAATATACCGCAGTCTCCTAAAACACGCACCTCGCACAACATACACGCAACACAACGCATACATGGGAGGCCGTCCTTACATGACCATAGCTGTTAATAGGACGTTAATAAATCAAACAAACAAACAAACAAAATAATGAAGTCTATAAAAATACTCTCTTTTTATAGGCCGTACAGTGGACTCTCCATCCTTAGTATAAGGCTGGACCATACATGGACCGTTTCCCGTTACTATAAGGCTGGGCTACTAGACTCGACTATACATGGACCTTCTTCCCTTACTTTAACATAAGCCTGGACTGTACGCTGGCGCGTTTCCAGCAAGATGTTGACGGACCTGATGTTTTGGTTTGAAATCCCCAATGATAATTATTGGTTTTAAGGGATCATAATTTTCAAGTAAGGTACTAAAAAGTTGTTTTTGAAGGCTCCGAAGACAGTGGTGACTGCGAGGACAGTGGTGACTCGGAGGATGGTGGTGGCTCCGAAGACGGTGACTCAGTGGAGGAGGGTGGTATCTGTTTAATGATTACGTTGTGATATGCATAATTGAGAGTGTCGTTTTGAGTATTGATATATCAAAAAAATTGAGATTCATTTTGAAATGGGATTGACTAGGCATATTTTTCAGAATCATTTTCATTGTAAGTAGTTTACTTACGCAATTGGTCACCTCACCCTCTAAGAGGTCACAGTCTGTGGATGGATATATTTCAATGGAGGGGATGTCATCAACACAGTCCCCCAACAACCATTCCTGTTCCCTCCAACCTTTGATGGTTATGGATGGTTGATCGGGCGGCGCCAGCCCGCAACACAAAGTGAATGTTTTGTTTGGCCCAGTAGCCCACTCCGCCATCATTGTGCACATGCAATGTACAAATGTAATGTCATCCCTATTCGCATTACACGCAAACAGTAAGAGTGTATTTTTACACCCTTTAATTACATGTATTGTCCATATGCTAACAAGTATTAGTTTGATACTGGACGCGTCCATCTTCTCCATCTTCTTCTGTTGTAATTGTGTGGGTTACAAGAAGACACAACACGAATATGCCGCAGTCTCCCAAAAAACGCACCCTCGCACAACATACACGCAACACATTGCATACATGGGAGGCCATCCTTACATGATCATAGCTGTTCAAAGGACGTTAATTAATCAAACAAACAAACAATTTTTTTCTATTCACGTACACGGGGGTACCGTTACGTAGAAAGTCGCGTATGTTTTTTAACATGCACTAGGAAGTACCGTTATGCCATCATGTGGTATAAATACGTATATGAACAAATTTTAGTAGTGACTTACTATTGCTAAACGAATTTCCAATTGTACTACATTGATCTATAATATCAAGATATGTGGAAAGTCGTTAGCTCAATCGGTATAGTACTCTTCTTGAATCATAAAGTGACCTATAAATAGCGGTTCTTTCGTGGGGCCTCTTTAAGGGTAATGTCCTGTATATTTATAAAATTACCGTTGTAATGCATGTACAGTTAGAATGTAACCGCTAGTGCCTTATCAAGCTAATATTTGTTTCAATTAATCTATAATATTATGCTACCGCTCAATTCATACACTTCTGTTGTATATGTTGTATATATATTTATAGATTTTAATTTGTATAATTATTGTTCTGTATATGTTCTGGTATACACATACATTGTAAATGTATGTAGGATTTAGGTTAATTGGTAAAATTATCTTGTATATGTTCTGGTATACACATACATGTATGTGGGTTTTAGTTTGGTCTTTATATATTTTTGAGGACGCATACAGTAGGGATGGGTATCGCGAAAAATTTTGTATCGCGATATATCACGATACATCATAAGTGTATTATGATACATATCATGATATTTTGGTATTATTTTTGTATAATAAGAATTGCATGTTTTTTTCTGTCAATCACCTAAAAAGAGTATGAAATAAATGTTTTGTCAATATATCACTTTTATTCTTGTTTTTATCTATAAAATGCAAGATAATGTCTGTGTTACTTCTGCTCGATGTTTTGCAAACACTTAACGTTACTACTGGACGGGACTCAGTAGCTGGGTGATGGCGACGCAAGTGAGTCGTCAGGTTCCTTGTTCCGCCACTACATTTAACGATTGCCGTACACAATCGACATCCAGCGATGCTTTCCTCGTTATCTTTCCCCTTAACGTACTGTAAGGCCAAAATGCTGCCATACAACCGCCTTTGCTTCGGATTTTTTATGAGGTTATCATTCGTGCCTATGAAGGCCGCCATTTTGAAACGTTTACTAAGCACAAGATCAATCATAATCTACGTATGATAACATCCCAAAAATCCATCTTAACCTGTACATTTGTCTGAAATGTTGTTAAAATATATATTTTAGTTTTAATTTTTATACAAATTCTCATTTTTAAAAATATTTCCCGTCAAAAAACGAAATTTTCACTGAAATATACGGAAAATCCCCGAATGATTCCGAGTGAACCGATACGACTAAATCGTACCGCGATACGTATCGTTTTCAAAATGAACCTGGATATATCGGTATACCGATAATACCGCAAACCACTAGCATACAGTATCATTTCTCGTCATAATTAATAAATAGTGTTTGTATATTTAAGCAGCATGTATGTACTTCTGTTTCCGGAAGTGACGTCACAGATAGTATTTCACAATATGATGCAATCACAATAATTGCAAAAATCAGCAATATTTCACAATATGATGCAATCACAATAGTTGCAGAATCGGCAATATTTCACAATATGATGCAAAAATCAGCAGTATTTCACAATATGATGCAATCACAATAATTGCAAAATCAGCAATATTTCACAATATGATGTAATGCCAGAATTTAACAACAAGTGACGTCATTGATTCTACACATGTTGCCGGAACATCCTGAAATTATTTTTATACATGACCCTATACTGAGTGTCGTTATAGATATTCTTGTAGATTAATGAGTTAACATTTACTTGCATACACAAGAAGAGAAAAATTGATATATCCATGATGTGTGAGTACGTTGAATGTCTCATAGTAGACAAAAATACATGAAATATATAATTTTCCCAAACAGGGATAGAAACACCACCATGATTTCTCAAACGAACAAGACGGGATGTTGATGAAATATCACGCTCCACCAGGCTTTCACAATGTGATGTACCTCATGGATATCAAAATATGTTGTCAAAAGCGAAAACGAAATAGACTATGATCTCATGGAAGACGAATTGATGTCGTTTATCAAGGAAAGGTGCTATAAACACGTGCACATCCGCAAAAGTCTTATAATATTCGACACTGATGTAGCCGATGTAGCAAAACCATGCATTTGTCACGATACAAGGTGTGAGGGACACGATCAAATGTACATAGAATTGTGGATAAGGGAAAAAAAACTACACAAATTGATGTTATATGTGCGTACAAAAATTCAATTGCTATTTCACAATATGACATCATCGTACGATATTTCACAACGTTGTAAAAATATACAACAATCTATAAATAAACGTTACTAACTGTTGTGAAATACAGTCGTAGATTTCACCTTGATTGTGCAACACATCATGAAGGGTATATAAGAAACGAATCTTCTGTCTCTCTCTCCATAACAAACACCATGGCCACCGGAAAACTGATGATAGACGAAACTCATGAAAGCAGAGGAACCAAACGACAAAGGAGCGAGGACGTTGCAACTCCAATACCGCGAAACACGATAAAGAGAATGTTGATGGGGGATTTTTGCAAGTTACACATAGGCAAAGAAGTTTATGTGGTGGCTAATATGTTTCGCGGAGAGACTTTGATCCACATCAGAACATACGGGAAGAGAGAGGACGGGACAACGTTTCCGACAAAGAAGGGCATTGCTCTCAATCTCACGAGGTGGAAGAGACTCGAGGACAGGTGTTCCGGTACCATAGACGACACAATAGAAAAAGTCAAGAAAGGGGAACACGTTGACATGAAGTTACATTTGGGCGGAAACCTCCACGCGAGCATAAATAGTGGATATGGCTGTGTCAATATCAGGAGGTGGTATATGCCCAAGGATGAAGATGGAGGATTGGTACCCACGAGACAAGGGATTGCCCTGAACTTCGAACAATGGGACAAGCTGAAAGACTGTATGCTGTTGTTACCAGATTTCATCGGTGACGAACTTGATGATGTGATACTGTGCAAAGACGCTCATCAGAACCAGATGGGGATGATTGCAATGCTTTGATTGCAACCCCAATCAAAACATTGCTTGAACATTGTAAAAGGATATGATGACACGTTCCATATAATAATAGTGATGTACTGTAAATGAATGAAACCATTTGTACAATATATGTAATTGATGTAAATTAAAAAAAAAATGTCACGATATTTAGCTCTGTTGCTATTTATTGAGACGCTCCAGAAAAATACATTTCATTTACGATGTTGTCACAAGAGGAGAAAGAATACCTCGAAAGAGTATGGACAGATCCACGTTACTCTGCAGCTTTCTCTGGACCTTTAAAACTATACCAGTTTGTCAACATTTCATCGTTTCATCAACTTTTTGCAGGAGTTTTCTCATGTGTTTTAGCCAAATATTTATTTTATCCCATGCAAATTTTTTTTTTTTTTTATCAAATTAACGTTTACAATCTGTGTTTTAGTCCTTACTTGCTTTTTCTTACCCTGAACTTTTATCCTGATATTAATGCATGACTTGTAGTTTGGCCCTAAATGACCTTAGTTGTCGATGGGCCGTAAAACTCAAACAAACAAACAAATACAACCTCTGTAGTCCCGACCTCTGTGGTTCCAACCTCCGTAGGTCCAACCTCCGTAGTCCCAACCTCCGTAGTCTCTACCTCCGTAGTCCGGACCTCCATAGTTCCAACCTCTGAAGTCCCGACCTCCGTAGTCCGTCCCAACCATCGTAGTCCCAACCTCCGTATTCCCAACCTCCGTAGTTCCAACCTCCGTAGTCCAACCTCCGTATTCCCAACCTCCGTAGTTCCAACCTCCGTAGTCCCAACCATCGTATTCCCAATCTCCGTAGTCCCGACCTCCGTAGTTCCAACCTCCGTAGTCCCAACCATCGTATTCCCAATCTCCGTAGTCCCGACCTCCGTAGTCCCAACCATCGTAGTCCCAACCTCCGTATTCCCAACCTCTGTAGTCCCAACCTCCGTAGTCCTAACCTCCGTAACCGTAACGGTCTCCTCTGTAGTTGCAGCATTGATGACATCAATCTATTTTTGAGACCAAAAGTTGTACAGGAAATATCAATAACGAGAATGAACTGTATAGAGTTTTATAAACCGAAAAACATGAACAGTCTCATCTAAAACATATATAAACCATACCAGTCTACTGTACAAAAATAACACTCGTTTAAATAATGTTTAAATAGCGTTAGTACATGTTAGAGATAATATTGCTTCTGTCACTTCAATCTAAGGTACATGTGGAAAAAAGTCAACATTCCAACGAGTCATATATTTACACATAAATACTCGACACCAGACTTGTTGAACCTTAATTCTAATCGATGTTCACACAAAACTTACACATGCCGTCACAGTAGATGGCAAGTTATCGCAATTAATACTGTCGACGGGGTAGATTACGATCTCCTTATCGTCGCATGCTGTTAAATGAAACCGAGACCTCCAGCCTTTAATGATGATCACAGGCTGGTCGATCTGTAACCCCTCACAGAGGGTGAATCTCCCTTCTGTAGACGACACATCCGTCATTCTACAGTAGTATGCATATGAAGTGGTGTCATCGGATAACTGTAAACAATTCCACGTAAGTGGCATCCACAGCGCCAGCGGGACTGCACCGAGCGCCGCCATTTTAGATCTTCTAAATTTGAAAACGACTAAAAGTCCGGAATACGGACTCGAACAGACATGTTATATAACACATCATTCTCGAATAAACAGTTCATTAAGGTAAAAAAAAAATAAAAGATAAAGTGTATAGGGCTAACATAGTAAGTGATTAATTGAGGTGTTAGATTTACGATAAGAAACTCTTCTCTCAACTAAGCTTATTGTCTAGCATCTGTTATGATCTAACACAAGATAAATATGTAACGATAACTGTATTATACACGAACGTGCCAAAAAAAAATAGTAGTACGTGTTAAATACCAAATATCTTTCTTTTCCTAAAAATGAAAAAAAAAGTGTTTAAAATAAATTAGAGATTTCGGAGAGGGTAATACCGGGCTGGGGTGATGGATTTTGATGTAAAATATATTCTCTAAGAATGCACCGTTTTGCATGGATTTATTTTTATTAAAATGAAAAACACGGTATATTTTAAAGATGCTCGTTTAATGTGTATTGAAATATATTTTTCTACCTATGCAGCATCTGTGCTCTCTCAACCCGATCGGGTGTATGGTCCACATTGTCGTTCTGCGCTGTGAACACACCCACAAATGGTACTTATTTACCTAGTCAGCATCGATGTTCACTCGACCTGTTCTGGTTACCACACCCATTTCTTCCTCATTGGTTGCGACCTCAAATCCACCCGTTTTCTTTCGCGGTATAAATTGGCGGTAAAAACCGTTGGCTTTCACACTGGATTTTCAGCGGGAAAAATATACACTCTTAGCGCCAAAAAAAAAAAAAAAAAAAAACATGGAAGGGGAAGCTTCTTCAGTTGGAGATATCAGAATCATAGAATTTACGAAGGACGGACAGAAAAAAAATAAGATTGAATCAAGAATCAATAGCAGTTTCACCATTGGTGTCAACAAATGGAATGACGATATATACGTCCACATTAATAGAAAGGAGAGATATCTCCCACTCAAGTGGGAGGAGTGGGAGATTATCTCCAAAATAATGAAAAGTGTGGAAAAGAGTCTGCATATTTTTAAGGTAAGTATAAATATAGAAATTAAACCCCCTTTATTTCTTAATGTAATTAGCACTCGTCTGTAAGAGTATTTTTATGGAGGTGTGTGTATACACCTTCCATTATGCGGTTACCGTGTTTTTCATTTTAACCGGAACACTATACCTTGGTAATCCTATCGGCAATCTCCGTAACTACGGGAGATAACTTTTACACTGTGTATTGTAACGTTGTGCATTGCACAGAGGTCAAGGGGATTGCCTGTTCTCGCATGCTTCACATTTGCTACACATACTTCATTTGATTTGGTTTATTTAGTTTTATGTATCAACAGGATCATCAATTTATTATTCCCCAATATTAATGTTACCCACGTTTGAAAACATACGATCGATCTCTGATGAAGTACATGTACGTATACGGTAATGATTATCGATTGATTAGAATAACTAAAACTGTCTGTAAACTTAATGGAAATAAATAACAAATAACACTCACAATGATGAAAATATCTTGAGTAAAAGTGGATTTGGTCATGTCTCTGTTTGTTGTTTACTCTGCCATTACGTAAGCCTACTTATGTGTAAACAAACATGGCGGCCGTACGAATCTCAGTAAATAGGACTGAGACCACAATTACATACTTCCGGTTTCAGTACCCACGAATGAAGTCCCTTCAGAAATGTATGTATTTTATGAAAACATGCAGCATGCCCCTGTGAACTTGGTATTTGCCAACAAATTTAATGTAGATGTGTAGTGTATATGTCAAATTAACTGTTATAGTGTAAAATACTGAATTTTCTTATGTTTTTATTGCTCCAGGATCCTGTGTAAAAAGTCCTGTTTTGACCCCAACCCATGACCCGGATGTATATAATTGGCACATGGTGACACTTGATGACAGATATCTTGAGAAAATGCCGGTCATGCTAGGTTGAAACTTTCAGAATTTGTTCCTCGGATATTGACCTTGACCAGGTTAGATGGAAACTTGTCAACGAAATTTTGGGAATTTATTATGAATTTTAACGTTACAATGAAACATATAGCAGAGTTAATTGTGGTCTCGGTCCTTAATGAAAAGCTTCAGAATTCACATTTTTCTGTCTCAGATCCACATTTTTTAACCAAATGTCTTGAAAATTGGCAGACTTGTACAAATAGATATGACCTACTAGCTGTTAAAGTTCTGTTAAGAAATGATTACAAATTTAACTTAAAATTAAAATTAAAATTAAAATTTTATTTGATTCATGTCAAATGACAGCTATATTTAGGATCTAATTAGCATATATTGTAATTTTATGTATTCCTACACCATAATTTAAAAGTTAAAATGGAGGATTTTTTCAAATTGTATCAGGACAAAGTGTTTGAAAATTCAACTATAAGCCAGGAAAATGGACTCTGCAGGATTTGGACAGGATCATTAACAAAAAACAGGAAATATGGCTTAATTTTATTTAAGGACCCAGTAGATTTGAAATGGAAGAAGAAGCATGCACATAGGCTTGCAGTTATTGTGTTTCTTAAAGATTTGAATTTGAAAAGTGATGCTGATTGCTCACACCTGTGTCATAATAGTTTATGTGTGAACACTGACCATATTAGTGTTGAACCACATTATATTAACAATAATAGACAGCATTGTTTAAATTCAGGTGTATGTTCTGGTCATTTGGGGTTTAGGGAATGTATGCTTGATTTGAAAATTTGATTGTTTATTTATTTATTTGTCATTTTTATTTGTCATTTGAGGGTATTAGCTATTGTGTCAAGGACACAACATTGTCCGACTACCACCACGTGGAGGTTCCCTCTTTAGGTAGTCATATATATGTAACATTTTTTGTTACATATTTTGGTTAATTCAGAATTCAGATGTTATTGTAACCAAAATGTCTCTAATAAATTCTCTTTGTCACTCCTTCTCAGTATTGGTGATCCTGAGGTTGATTATCTCCCCTGCATTGGTGAATGGTGGGATCCAGCTGGCCTTTCCTGTAGTCGGACTTCCGAGCAGACTTGGACTTTTTTGCATGTTCCTTATACTGTTCAGCTACTGATGCCAGACTTCTCTTTCGGACCGTTGGTTTGTATTGGTATTCCCGTTGATAGATTTCCTCTGTGCTGAGTTGATTGAGCTTGTGCTTGACCTCCCCACACAGAGTACCACCAAAATATTGAACTTTCTGCTGTATGGCTATGCCTGCGGTGTTGTTAAGTGTTAATATTGTGTTATCCAATCTTCCCTCTGCATTTCTCCCGAAGTTCTGGTGCTTTGGTAGAGCCACATGTGACAGCCTTCATTCTTCTGGGTCGATGTGTTTAGCCTCATTGATGTGACAGCTTCTGTGCTGAGTCTCATTTTGAGGAGCTCTAATAGTAAACTCTGGTCTTCTGGTGTCATCTGAAGGTGATGTATCTGGTTCGAACTCAGGAACATTGAACGTAGCCACCAGTTGTCGCCGTCATCTCCAGAGCACACTACAGAATGTTGTTTGCATTTGGCACAGTCACCAGCATAGCACGAAACAGTGGCATCTAGCACGGAGGGTAACAGGCTTGTGATAGTGTCTATGTCTCCCTTGTGTGTTTTCATCAATGACTTGAAAACCAAACTACTTCTGGCTTTCAAGTCTTGTGAAAATATCTTCTGCACATGTGCTCTCATCTGTCTGGTACGGCCTGGAAACATGGACTCGCTGAACTTAGCACTGTTGCATTTCCGGAACAGTGCTCTGCCAACGTGTGTTGGGTCAGCCAGTCTCTCCACTTTCCACATTGGATGCAAGGCTTTCATGGCTTCCTCCAGGCCTTTGGCTCCCGTTCCGTCCCCATCTGTTGTAGCATATCTTATCAGCACACCCTGACTGGTAAGCTGGTCTCCGATGTCCTTTCCCATGGCATACTCGGAAAGGCCGTCATGTCGTTCGATGTTGGCTGTACAGTCAGGGTGACCACCAGGACACTTGACGTCATAGCCTTTCCCTCTCAGCCAAGCACCTGTCCAGCACAGTTTGTTGTGCAGAGCACGGCCCAGTATGTACTTTTTTGGTGTACATGTCTCGATACCGAGGCTGATTCCCTGAGAGGCATTCAGTCCGGGCTTCTTAGCACTGCCAAATGTTGTGCTGTTGTATCGGCCATCTACTGCTAGTCCAATGGTGCTCGGTGACTCGTCTCCTCTCAGGGTGTTGGCTTCTACCACCAGTTTGGTCTTCTCTGACATGTCTATTTTATTCAAGGCTGTAATATCTCTGGACACTTGGTTTGCTTGGCGCTGCATTCCACTCTTGGCTCCTGCTGGTATATTCAGGTGCCCTAAAATCAGTCGGGCTCCTTTGGTGCTGACAGCCTGGCCACACAAAGCTGAGGGCAGGTACTTGTTGATTAAGGCTGGCTTTGGTCCGCGCTTGTTCGAGTCCGCTTCCCTGTACAGCTTGTACAGTGGTGACCTGTATTGACACTTCTCACATTTTACAGCACAGCTCCATCCCAGGGCCCTCCTACGCTCAGTGTCCAGTTTAAAGTCTGGTACTTGGCAATTCTGGTCTGTCTGTGAGGCATGGAGGCTTATCACATTGTTCCACATCTCCACCATTAGCACAACATCTACAATTCGGTTTCCTTCTATTTCAGGAATTTCAGAGTCTGGCTCTTTTGGTGGACTGCATGCAGGACGCAGGATCCTTGTTGGACAGGGTCGGTCTTCAGAGTCAGCAGATACCAGGGATAGGCCGTCTGAATGCTTGGTTACCAGCTCCATTTCCTTGGTAGTCAGTCTTCTGGTAAGCACTGGTGTTGTTGCCCTTGGTACAGGTGTGTTGGATTCTTTCCCTGATGTCTGTCCCTTATTTGTTGGTACATTACCAGGCTTGAAATAAGTTTGTCTTCGCAATCTTTCTCCTTTCATGTTGGCTTTTACTGTTGCAAGTAGCAGTGGTCAGTCTGTACTGGTCAGAAGTTCTCAGGACAATGAATTTAGGTGATGTGTAAATATTGTGATATACACAATCATTGTCTGTATCAGAACAATCATCAGTTGTGTTTCAGAAGCTGTGAGAGCCTTGTCATTTAAGATAAAAGCCCTACAGGGCACCCCCCCCCCTGCCTTTGGCACATAGGGTTAAGTGCTGTCTGTATACAAGTGTCTGTTAGTGAGGCCATGGGTGGTCATTTGCTGTGATTGGTCAATGGAAGTCTTTACTGTTGTCTATAGATAATTTCTTGTCTCATCTGAGGATTATTAGTGCTTAAAAACATTGTAAATATTCATTTAAATTCAAAACTTTGGGAAATTTTTCAAAAAATTGATTTAAGTTTGTTTTAAATTAAAGTTAAAACTTAATATGAAAAACTAGTCTGTAAACATTATATGCAGAAATTATTGCAGATTTGATTTCAGTTTACAGAACTGAAATATGTCAATTATTGAAAAATCTGTTTCATTTTTCCTAACACATGTTAAGTGAAATATGTAATGTAAATGTGTGTAAAATTGGGCAAGGATTCTCAGTGTAAGGGGGGGTAATTAAAGTCTCTCTAACTCATGTTCTATTTGTCTTAGAGTAATTCTGTTTTCACAGAGTTGTTGCAAATAGCTTCTAGTTTATGAAAATACCTATTTTATATTTTTCAAAAATTTAGTCTCCTATAATAGGACTGAGACCACAATTACATACTTCCGGTTTCAGTACCCACGAATGAAGTCCCTTCAGAAATGTATGTATTTTATGAAAACATGCAGCATGCCCCTGTGAACTTGGTATTTGCCAACAAATTTAATGTAGATGTGTAGTGTATATGTCATTTTAACTGTTATAGTGTAAAATACTTGAATTTTCTTATGTTTTTATTGCTCCAGGATCCTGTGTAAAAAGTCCTGTTTTGACCCCAACCCATGACCCGGATGTATATAATTGGCACATGGTGACACTTGATGACAGATATCTTGAGAAAATGCCGGTCATGCTAGGTTGAAACTTTCAGAATTTGTTCCTCGGATATTGACCTTGACCAGGTTAGATGGAAACTTGTCAACGAAATTTTGGGAATTTATTATGAATTTTAACGTTACAATGAAACATATAGCAGAGTTAATTGTGGTCTCGGTCCAGTAAGCCGGTTAAAATACAGTCTTCACTATGAATAGGAATGTATTGTATCACTATTTTGACATAGTTTGTGTATCAAACATATTGTTGTGTAATAGTTTAATGTATTATCAAGATTAGCATCGTAACCTAAATTTGACTTCGTTTAGAGTGAAGGCGTATCGCATAATGCATTACCGTAGCCTTATTTTTGCAAACTTCCGGATATGACCTCGTGGTGTTTGCCACTGCAGAGATCATTAAATTATGTTTTATACGACAGTTTGATGTCTATAATGTCGGTATTATGTTAAATATTACACGTTATTTCCGTTTATAAAGTTGATTGGAGTATTTCATTAAAATCATGGCGACAGGATTCCAGGAAATACACATATGTGTAACACATTTGCAAGTTCGAATTCATGCTTACTCTCGCTAACATTTCAATACGCCGGTTAAGATACTGTCTTCAGTACGCATATGAGTGTATTATATCTTTATTTTGATATATTATGTGTATTTGATATGTCTTTGTGTAAAGAGTTACTGTACTATCGACTTTGTTTAGAGTGTAGGCGTATCCTATAATCCCAAGCTTTATTTTTGTAAACTTCCAGATATGACCTCGTGGGGTTTGATGCTGCAGAGATCGGTTACAAGATGTTTTATACGACAGTGAGATGCTTATAAAATTGGTATTATGTTCTATATTACATGTTATTTACGTGTATAACTTGATTGCTGATTATTTCATTAAAATCACGAAGACAGGATTCCGGGAAATACACCTGTTGACAGATAACTTCGTAACACGTGTGCAAGTTAGCAGTCATTCTGAAGACCGTTTTCTTGGTGTCTGCGGACATTTCTTGTCAAAACATAATATTTAAATAATATATTTAACCTTTTATTTGATATTTGATCATTTTTGACGTTTTAATATTATTATCTCGATAACAAACCCCCAGAAAGTCGATAGCGAGTTCAGACCGCCATTGTGTTGTAAGTAGACAACCACGCTTCAGTTGGCCGATTTTCCGTGAATTAAACAATTGTACGATTGAACATGCATCTGCTACGTAAATATTTTCATCCTTATTATATTTGCATTACTTATTTTATCTTTTAAACACTTTTATGGCGATTTTTTTTCGATGTATAGCTTTACTAAACCGGCGAGTAAAACTTACGATTTTCACGTGTGGATCATTACGTAATAATGCAAAAACATCGTCAGATTTTGGTTTTCGTCCACAGATAAGTCTCACTGGTGTATAGGTAGCGATCCCGAATTTAAGAGGGAAAAGTCGCAACTTATACTCCGGAAAATACGGTATTATATAATTATTTGACTACTGACTTATAACAGTGAACCGGCCAGTGTCTGGTGCAAGCGTTATACGTAGTGCTAGATCTAGTATTGTATTTGCTTATAAAATTTGAATCGGATCGTAAATAATAAACTTGATTATTAGCAAAATCAATCCGATCCACTTCATCAGTACCCTAAATGGGTTTTTTTATATCGCCGGTATTCATTCTACTTGACGCATGCGCGGCAGCAGTTTTTGCGATCATGACTGAGGAAAAACTGCAATATTTTCCCCAAAATTAAATATCTACAGTTATGTTGTAACCGTTAGAGTCAACGTTTACATCACGGTAGCTTACATTATAGTCACTGTTCTTAGTGTTCTATCAGGTTGTTTATATTTCTTCAGCTGAAGTGCGAGATGAAGTAAACATAATCCTAACTTCCGCAGTATGTATATATGACTTAATGTGATAGTCACCTAGCTTATTGTAAATAGATATCATAGCTTCCATAGGCCTTCTAGAACGAATTTTGAGAGGAAATGGCCACGATCTTTTGACAGTGTACCGAGTCAAGCCAAGAATTTGTAACTACGTTCTTGGTCAAGCAGATACATGTTTTATTGATGAAAATTTTCATTACAATGAATGATAATAATATAGAAATGGTCAACTTACGCTTAATCAGTGATTTATATTTCTTATCAAGAAAAACATTTCCGTGAAACGCATGCAGTATTGTAAGGGAGGTAACTCCCCAAGCACAAATGGCCAATAAAAAGTTAAATACAGTACAATAAATCAATGTAATAGATATATGTATTTATCTTTTGGACATAAAAAATAAGATAAAATATGGAAAAAAATTATGAAACACAATGTATGCTTACATGAAATAATATTATTTTTTTCCCATCAATTCTACCAGATGAAAGATATTTATGATTTGTATTTTAACGATAGTCAGTAAAGGTAAATAATAGTTTCTTAAAATGAAATGAAAAAAAATAGTTTATTTTAGTAATTTATTCCATTTACATCTGAGGAGTCATGATTCAATATTAAGATTAATATATTAAGTCATTGTTTAATATTTTTCAAAATATTACTAGGGAAGTGCAACTAAAAAAGAAATGTATTTAACAGCCATTTTAAAAAAAATCATGAAGTGAAAGATATACCTTGCATGTGGATACTAATACAAGTGATTATTATTATCATTATTACATGTATATATTTATATATAAATTTATCAATTATATGACTTTGATTTTGATATTTAACAATAATGAATAAACTTTACCCAAAGGTCACATGAATCAAATAGCCAAATACTTTGAACTGACTTCTTGTCATTAGTGCAGATGATCTCATACATTATTAGAACTGTAAAATTTAATACAAAGAATATGGCTTCAAAGTACAGTTTATGTCCAAAAAAATGAATCAATTGCATTGACCTTTATTCAAAGTCACAGGGTTCAAATAAGCTATTTGTAACAACTTCCTGTCAATATTATAGCTAAGACGACTGATATTAAACCTGTGGTATGTTTTTATTTTAAGTGAATCCAAAATTGTCCTTTTATGTGACCTTGTATGAATTTTAGAAAAAACCTAGCACAGGTATTATTATATCTATGACCTTTTATACAGTATATTGACCGTTGTCCTTTGGATCTTATACTTAGATAATAGCATTAATAGATTGAAAATACCAGGTAGCAAGTGACCAATGTGTTCTATTGAACGCATGTATTTTCTTTTAATCACAATGAATCTTTGTAATGTATATATAAAAATAACAAAGGTATATAAACATCCAAGGAGTTTAATGAAAGACTTAAAAGGGCATGGTTATGAGGACAGATGGCAGAAAAGGTCAGTCTATATGTCTGGTGAAGTATTTCAAGTATAAAACAACCGACGGGAAAACTTAGTTCAGTATCATTAAAAGGCCAACTGTTGCTGATGGATATTTTATTATGAAATTTATTTCAAAGATAACGTCTAGAAAATATACAGCATGACAGTTAACTTAAGAAACCTGATGTATTTGTTTGCCATAATTTGCAGCATTTGACACTTCCATTCGGATAAGATCATTGGAGAATACTGGTATGTGCATGGACTTTGAGGAAGCTGCTCAATGGTTTATCTTGATTAACAAAACACCATCTAGTTTTGAAATTGGGACAATTACATGTCTTTTTCATGATTTTGAATAACACCTCCTTCAGTACTTACAGTACTTTGATTTAACAACAGGATCAACGAGAACAAAGGCAGGGGCAACAGGCTCAACGAGAACAAATGCTAGGACAACAGGGTCAACGAGAACAACATCATTACCAACAACAACAGCAGAATCCACAACAGCAACAGCAGAATCCACAGCAGCAACAGCAATTGCTGCTTGCAACAGCAGAAATATTCAACGATTCACAAATGTTCTAAACTACATGTATTGACATTAGAGTTATCTCCCTGTACTCACTGAATTAGACAGTTCTTTGTTGAACAATTTAAGTAAAATATCGATATTTACGGTAATATCGATGCCTCTTCACATTTAATCATGTATCACAAACGTCTCGTTAAATCTGTTATTGATGTGAATGGAGACGTACTATCAAAAGATAAATCGTACTATGCTTCTAATCTGTGCTTCCTCAGCGTTCTATTTGGTTGTCACGAAGTCGACATCTGCAGATCTGTCATTTATCGTTATCTTTTCAAAGGTATCAGGAAAAAATATCCGGAATATAGAGACGAAACCCGGTTTTTCATTGATAGTGTAGTAGAAGTAAAATATGGGAGAGTTCGTTCTCATATGAAAAGACTGAAGAGACATCGTTATTATTGTAAGGTAGAAGTTGTGTTCAGCATGTACAAAGAAGAGTCGTCATTAGATTGTATGTCAGAATGTAGGGATAATTAAAGAAAACAACCTTTTCAATAAAACGTTTTATTAAATACATAATTCATGAAACATATATGATTACAATATTTTCGTTTGGAATATGAATATGCCGTCTCTCATACTTCAACTTTTAAATCAGCATGTATTCTATGAAGCATTATCAAAGTATAACAATGAGATGTCTCTCATGTTTGTAACCTCTTACTACCTATGCGTAACCTTTAAATGATACCTCTTCATACCTAACCTTTAAATGATACCTCTCATTGTTACTTTCTAAATCTTTTTGGTTTCTTCGACTTTATAATTATTTTAAAACATTTTGTTTCTTAAGCATTTTGTTTCTTCGACTTGATAATTATTCTGTTTGTAATTCTTTTTGTTTCTTAGACTTTATAATTTATTTCTTTAGCTACCTGTTTTTCTTTCAATTCGTTCCAAGTAACGGCGAATTTTTCAATTTCGACCCTATTTCTCACGACATACGAATACATCTTAGCGCGAAGACCTGGAATATGAATATGCCGTCTTTCATACTTCAACTTTTAAATCAGCATGTATTCTATGAAGCATTTTTTAACTTAACACAATTTCAACTTATCAAAGTATAACAATGAGATGTCTCTCATGTTTGTAACCTCTTACTACCTATGCGTAACCTTTAAATGATACCTCTCATACTTATACCTAACCTTTAAATGATACCTCTCATTGTTACTTTCTAAATCTTTTTGGTTTCTTCGACTTTATAATTATTTTAAAACATTTTGTTTTTTAAGCATCTGTTTGTAATTCTTTTTGTTTCTTAGACTTTATAATTTATTTAAGTTTCTTAAACTATATTTGTTTCTTACACTTTATAATTGATTTGATTTTCTTAAACTTTGAAATTTTTTTATTTCTTAAACTTTGATTTTTTTTTATTTCTTAAACTTTACAATTAAGTTTATTAAACTTTATAATTATTTTTTAACTTTATAATTCTTTGTTATAAATATGTGTAATGATTACAATTTCTGTAAATGTATTTAAAGGGATATTTTTTCATGAAGACTTCGGTCTGACATTTAATTAAATAATAATAAGATCTGTTTCATTTATTCGATAATGACCGAATGAAAGAGTATCGTATCCATTCGGTAAAACCCAGCGCTTGTCATCGAAGACCAATGGGGACAACCTACGGTGATATCGGACACACAAAAACAATGAAAAAACGCCCGCTTCAAGATGAAAATCGGCTGAAATTATGACATTACAGCAATGCATCTTCTAAAACTATCGCGCGTCAAAGACAGTGTATTGTTAGAGATTCTATGAAGCTATTAAATATCGTCAAACTAGCTCAGATAATGCAAACACCTCGACACAATATTTTTCGACAGCAGGGATATCGGTCACATTTTTTTCAATAAACTGTTAAAAGTTGTAAATAAATAAATGTTGCTGTCACAAAACCGTCCCGTTTACTAATATGTAATATATGACTGTCGAAAGAAAATATTTCCTTCATCATATCTGCTAGTGGAGAAACATAGACGGTGCTTAATCAGAAATTATGAAAGTGATATCGGTCACACTTAGAACTATAGGGGTAACGGTCACATCCAAAGTTACGAAAACTGAACATTACAGCATTGTACATGTAGTCGTTATTTACGCATTCATGCAACTCCAGTCGATACCCCGTCAAAATACTTTTATTGAATTGATCTTTTTAACGCACCATCAGCAAATGGTTGGCGAGCTATGAAAATAGCCTTCCTCCATTGTTCGTCATCCATCCGTCTTCAATTTCTGTTATTTCTCTGAAAGTACTGAAATCGATTTATTTCGATACCGCTACATGTATTTACCAGAGAGTATTCAGGATCTTTTTTTAATTTCATGTTTAGAAAGTCATCTTTCTTGATTCTACTAGATGGACTTGTTGCTATGGTTCAAATTCAACATGTGAGCTTAATACTTAATGAACCTTTCTGGAATTTTATAAGTACTACATGTATCTCTCTCTTTACTCTTGTTGTGCATAATGCACCAAAGGGAAAACGCGGTAATCGACAACTTGAAGTTCGTTACCATGTAGACATACAATTATCAAATGTTTTGTTCGATATAGATATTTTGATAATCATTTTTAACATAGGATTGTATTTATTAATGCTCATTTTTGAGACAGATAAGATTACAAAATAATGAATATTTGGCTATCTTGAAATTATTTGACTACCACGGTGCTTTATAGCATTCATTATACATATATTTACTTTTTCACTGCAACCCTAATATGTATACCTACCAGACGCATTTGACATTCAGGGGTGCATGATCTGCTATTAGCTTATTTTTATGTGATGTCATAATTTTTGTGCCATCGATCACAGAAAATGGCTGTTTCGTCCTTGACGATATTGATTTTTTTCTTTATAGATACAAATATCTTGGGATGTTATCATACAAGTGTTATCAAATGAAAATATATTCATTAAATTGCATTCAGTTGACAATTAGGGGAGTATGAATGCCAACTGGACATCTCTTAATTGAAGATGAAGCGCTAAAGATATTGGACCAACATGTTAAATTGACCGATTTGTAAATCCAATGGTAAACGTCACGATATCTCTTGGCCCTCTCGTTATCAACTGATTTGCTTTCATAATTTGTTTGCATATGATCATTTGTGCTATTGTTGTTAAGATATATTCTAAGTACCTTTTCAATCGTTATTGTGTGTTAAATCTGTGGAGAAATTATTAGTGAACTGACATGTAGAACTGTACTAACGCTATCAGCTAAAAACCCTCAGTGATCCTGTCTATCATGTATTCACGTATTTCTGTAGCTTATAGATCAGTGTGGTTTTCCTTTTGTTTACATCGGATGACTTTACATCTTTAAGTTTTATGTAGTGTCTTCTATATTGTCACTGCGAAGTTTTTAAATTATACGCAAAGACAATGCAAGAACAAAGGGTGTGTACAAATACATGTATAGACAAAAACTAAACAATATATGTAGTGTACGAATAACCAAAGTATTCAGCAAAAAATAGTTACGATAATAGTTCATGATGTATCATGTATCTCGGTAGTATTTCCTCTTTACCTGAATGATTAGTTAGGGAAAACAACGCTGCAATATTTCAGCAATCTTTACGAAGCGACAAAGCATTTCAAAATATTTGGATGTGACCGTTACCCTGTGAACGACATCCTTTTTTAAAAACGCCAACTAGGTTATACATGTATTGTCACTTTTGTAGCGGATAAAATGAGCTATAGCTACTATTTGAAAAATAAGGTATTTTATATCAATAAATAACAGTAAAGTTAAAAAAAATTACACTTGACATATTTTCGGTGAATAAAATGTGACCAATAGCCACGCTGTGAAAAAAAAGACACGGATGATGAGCAATAGACGAAAAGCGATTTCAATAGCTCGTTAACCATTTGCTGATATGGGGTTCAAAAGTCGTCTTTCAAGATCAGATAAATTCAATAAAAGTATTTTGGCGTCTTATCCACAGTTTTCGTAACTTTGGATGTGACCGTCATCCCTAAAGTTCTAAGTGTGACCGATATCACTTTCATAACTTCTAATTAAGCACTGTATATGATTCTCCACTAGCAGATAATATGAATGAAATATTTTCTTCCAACAGCCATATATTACATATTAGAAAACGGGACAGTTTTGTGGTAGCAAAATTTATTTATTTGCAATTTATAACGTTTTAGTGAATATAATGTGACCGATATCCCTGCTGTCAAAAAATATTGTGTCGAGGTGTTTGCATTATCTGAGCTAGTTTGACGACATCTAATAATTTCACAGAGTCTCTAACAATACACTGTCTTTGACGCACGATAGGTTAAGAAGATGCATTGCTTTTATGTCATAATTTCAGCCGATTTTCATCTTGAAGCGGGCGTTTTTTCATTGTTTTTGTGTGTCCGATATCACTTCCGGTGACGTAGGTTGTCCCCATTGGAAGGCGCACAGACCCGACTTGTTGATGGTATACGTGTATAACTGGTGTCTATCGCTTCTGATCGAATTCATTTTACACATTTTCGTTCTGTTTTCGAATAAACAGTCTCTGTACATTTCGTGTCTGAGATCACGTCTGATGGTTGACTTTGCGATGCCTTTAGCTACCTGTTTTTCTTTCAATTCGTTCCAAGTGTTATGTATGACACTAAATACATGTAGTTATGAGATAAGGGAGATAACTCCTATAGCTTTTTTATCAATACATCCTATAAAGGTCATATCATTAAGCTAGGTTATAGAACTTTTCTAGAATATAATCATGTATAAACAACTATGTTTGTAAACATGTTGATTTTAAGTAGAGATCTAGAATGATCTATTTCCAGAAAGTTATGTGTGTTTACTTGTTTACTTTTTTTAGTTAGATATTTCTAGAAGTAGAAGGTTCTCCAATATTCTTGAATTAGGGTTAAGCTATATATACTCCAGCTGTCCAAGGCTAATCAGAATTGTAATGAGACCTGTAATAAGACATATCAAGAATTGTACAGCGCCATATAAGATTCTATTGGGAGAGCTATTGTGACTTTATCTGTGGATTATTACAACACTTTGTGTGGATTTATTCATATTGCCTGGAACTTTACAAATCATCGGTGGACATTCAATTTCCTTGTGTATTTGTGATTATTGTTAATTTGAAACCTGGAAGGATCAAGGATTATACCAGGACATTCGCATACAGATAAGTAACACTTTAAATCATCGTACTACTCTTGTACCACCACCAATTACTTTAGACATTGTAAACCATCTCTGTATAATATTGTATATATAATTAAATTGTGTTTTGAATTTAGCTGCTGGTTTCTCCTTTCTGTTATTCGTTAATGTAACAGAATTGGGGGCTCGTGTCCGGGATCGATATTCAATTTGTGAAATCTAACTTTGAAAAATTAATTAAGAAATCTTCAAAATTTGTGTACAAACTTTGAGTTTACATTTGAAACCAACAGCTAGATAAATATGACTACTATGCAGGTAGAACAGTTTGTTAAAGCGCCATCCCTGGAAGTTCTTTTGCAAGTTAGTAAGAAGGATTTACTGTTATTGGGTAAACATTTAGGCCTTACTATCAAAACTAATTTGAGGAAAGCTGAAATTAGGAATGTAATTATAAGATATTTTGTTGACAATGGCAAATTTGACTCTAGTGCATTAGATAGTCTAGAGGAAACAGTCAGTTCAGAAATTCAAATTAGACAAATGGAACTTGAACATGAAATAAAACTAAGACAAATGGAAATAGATAAAGAGAAAGAAATGAGAGAAAGAGAAATTGAGAAAGAATTAAAAGAAAAAGAGAGAGATCAGATGTTAGAGCTAGAGAAGCAAAAAATTCAAGCTGAAACAGAACTTAGAATGAAAGAATTAGAACTAGCTTCTCAAGACGGTTCAAGTAATCTAGCTTTTAGGGGTTTACAAGGAAACAGAGGTTTTGATGTCAGTAGAAATATTAGGTTAGTTCCTCCTTTTCAAGAGAAAGAAGTTGACAAGTATTTTCTGCATTTTGAGAAAATAGCTGACAGTATGAAATGGCCTGAAGATAAGCTTACAATGCTTCTTCAGAGTGTCCTGATTGGTAAAGCTAGAGACATTTATTCTTCTTTATCTGTTGATGATATTTCAAATTACCAAGTAGTCAAGAAAGCTATTTTGAAAGCTTATGAGTTAGTTCCTGAGGCTTACCGCCAGAAATTTCGAAACTCGAGAAAGAGAGATGAACAAACTCATGTAGAATTTGCCAGAGAAAAAGAACAATTGTTTAATAGGTGGTGTGATTCTAAAGAAATTGATGAGGATTTCGGTAAATTGAGGCAATTATTGTTGATAGAGGAGTTTAAACGTTGTGTCCACATAAACATAAAAACTCATTTAGATGAGAGAAAAGTTGAAACACTTAGTGAAGCAGCTACAATGGCTGATGATTACGCTCTCACCCACAAAGGCTCATTTGTTAAAAACAGTTCTCAAGACAAAAACAGTACCACAGGTACTAGTAAATTTGGTCAGCCTAGGAACCCAACCTTTAGTGGCCCTTCTAACGACAAACCTAAATTAGGTGATAAGACTAAGTCTGATTCTAAAACAGATCATAGGGCAGGTGTGGGGTCTCCTTCTGGTCCTGTTTGATATTACTGCAAAAAAGTAGGACATATTATGTCTGAATGTTGTTCTCTCCAGCGTAAGGAGCAAAGGCGTAAACAGTCAGTTCCTTCTGTGTTAGCTATGTCAAAGCCTAGTCAGAAACTTAGTGATATTGTGGAAGATTCTAAAGTGTCTGTTGAGATTAAGAGTTCAGAGTCTGATAGTGTCTTGGAGAAGTACTCTCCCTTCATTTCTGAAGGTTTTGTTTCACTTACTAGTGATATTACCAACTTGAAACCTGTGAAGATTTTGCGAGATACTGGGGCTTCTCATTCTTTGATATTAGATGGCGTAGTGCCTTTGTCTGAGGAGACCTCATGTGGTAGTAGTGTTTTGCTTCAAGGTGTAGAGTTAGGTTTTGTTAATGTGCCTCTCCATTCTGTTTATTTAAAGTCAGACTTGGTTACTGGGCCTGTCACCATTGGTGTTAGACCGGAACTTCCCATAGAGGGCGTGTCGCTCATTTTAGGCAATGACTTGGCTGGAGAGAAAGTTAGGGTAGATCCCTTAGTGTCCAGTATTCCAGATAAAACAGGTGATGCTGAGACTATTCAACAGGAATTTCCTGGTATTTTCCCTTCTTGTGCTGTAACTCGTTCAATGAGTAAGAAGGTTTCTGATGTTGCAGTAGTTGAGGATCATTATAGTCCAGGGTTAGGTGACACTTTCTTGGCTCATGATATAGAGGATATCGGGGGCTTGTGTGATCTTTTGAGCAATCCTGTAGACTTTGATAGTGATGGAGTTGTTCCTAACAAGGGTACTTCTTTGTCTGACATGATGAGCAAATCATCTTTGTCTAGAAAGGAGCTTAGAGTAGAACAGGAGAAAGATCCTGAAATCTCCTTATTGTGTAATCGGGCTTTGAGTGAGGAAGAGGCTGAGAAAGTCCCGGTTTGTTACTTCAGTAGATCAGGTGTGTTGATGCGCAAGTGGCGCCCCCCTGATGTGTCTCCCGAGGAAGACTGGACGGTTGTCAATCAAATAGTTGTCCCACCGAGGTATAGGCAAGATCTTCTAAGTTTGTCTCATGATGTACCTATGGCAGGGCATTTAGGTGTTACCAAGACTTATAACAGGATCTGAGATCACTTTTTTTGGCCCAAGTTGAAACGGGATGTGGCTGATTTTTGTAGGTCTTGTCATACTTGTCAGGTGGTAGGGAAACCTAATCAGAAAATCCCTGTTGCACCTTTGCACCCCATTCCAGTATTTGAGGAACCATTTAGTAGAGTCATTATAGACTCTGTAGGTCCTCTACCCAAAACTAAGTCTGGGAATGAGTATCTTTTAACTATTATGTGTGCTTCCACACGCTTTCCTGAAGCCATTCCACTCAGGAATATTAAAGCCCCTAACATAGTCAAGGCTTTGGTTAAATTATTTACATTGGTTGGTCTTCCAAAAGCTGTCCAATCGGACCAAGGTTCGAATTTCATGTCTGGTATTTTTCAACAAGTCATGTACCAGCTCCAGATCAAGCAGTATAAGTCTAGTGCTTATCATCCAGAGTCTCAGGGTGCTTTAGAACGTTTTCAACAGACATTGAAGAATATGATGAGATCTTATTGTTTTGAAAACAAAAGAGATTAGGACGAAGGTATACACATGTTGTTGTTCGGCGTTAGATAATCTGTACAAGAATCTCTTGGCTTCAGTCCCTTTGAACTTGTGTTTGGACATACTGTATATGGACCTTTGAAAATTTTGAAAGACAAAATTTTGGACGAAGATTCTAAAGTGAATCTCTTAGAGTATGTGTCTAACTTTAAGCAAAGGTTGACAAGGGCATGTGAACTGGCAAAAGCAAATTTGGCCGTTACTCAAACCAAAATGAAAACATGGCATGATAAAGATGCCCGTGCAAGAAGTTTTGATCCAGGTGACAAAATTTTGGCTCTATTACCAATACCGGGTCAGCCTTTGCAAGCTAGATATTTTGGACCTTATGTTGTTGAGAAAAAGGTCGATGATGTTAACTACATTGTACAAACTCCAGGGAGGCGCAAGAAAACTCAATTATGTCATGTTAATATGCTTAAGAAATATGTAGATAGAGAAGAGAGCAAGACCTCTCAACCTATTGCTACTTTGGCCTCTGTACCATCACAAAGTGAAAGTACAGCTGATATTTGTAAATTAGACTTAGATGGTGGTGTACAAGATGTAGGTTTAGACTGTGGTGTTAAGTTACGGAATTCAGATGTGCTCGCGAACTTGGACAAGAAACTGTGTCATCTATCAGAAAAGGAACGCAATGAACTGAAAGATTTGATACTTGAGTATAAACATTTGTTTCCGGATACACCAGGTAAAACAGATGTTATCTATCATGACGTGGATGTAGGTGATGCGCCACCTGTCAAGCAACATCCTTACCGTGTCAACCCTTTGAAAGAAGAACATTTAAAGAAAGAAATTCAATACATGTTGGACAATGATATTATTGAACCAAGCAAAAGTGAATGGAGCTCTCCATGTGTTCTGGTACCAAAGCCAGACAAGACATGCCGATTCTGTACTGACTTCAGAAAAGTAAACTCTGTCAGTAAAACAGACTCTTATCCAATTCCAAGGATTGACTCGTGTATTGACAAAGTTGGCAAAGCCAAGTACGTAAGCAAGTTTGACCTGTTGAAAGGTTATTGGCAGGTGCCATTAACAGAAAGAGCCAAAGAAGTGTCGGCATTTGTAACCTCACAAGGTTTGTACCAGTACAAAGTTATGCCGTTTGGTATGAAGAATGCCCCGGCAACATTTCAACGTCTTCTTAACAGCGTGATATCGGACCTGGAAGGCTGTGATGGATACATCGATGACGTCATCAACTACCACGACACGATGTCATTTATTTGAGCTTGGGCCATTCCAATGAAATCTACTAAAATAGACTCTCTCTTTATAGTACTCGGGCCTACGCATGTGTACTGTCTCTTCTTTAACATACATGTACTACATTCATAAGGCTGGACCATACATGGACCGTCGCCACTTTAACACTAGCCTGGACTGCACATGCACCGTCTCTCCTTACTATAAGCCTGATAAGCCTGGACTTTACATGCACTAGACTGTACATGGACCGTCTTCCTTACTTTAAGCCTGGACTGTACATGCACTGTATATATGCACTTGCCTGTCCATGCACTGTCTCCTTACTATAAGCCTGATGCACTAGTCTGTCCATGGACTGTCTCCTTACTGTAAGCCTGGACTATACATACACTAAACTGTATATGGACCGTCTTCCTAGCCTGGACTATACATACACTAGACTGTACATGCACCGTCTTCCCTTACTTTAACATTAGCCTGGACTGTACATGCACTACATGTGCACTGGCTGGACTGTTTAATGAGCCCATTTTTCATCTACTCATTACACATGTATTAGTTTTCAAGTAGGATTCTTGTATTGTCCAATGAAAATAGTTCATGAAGTAAAATATAAGACTGGCTTGTACAAAAAAGATACTCATGATCACAAGTACCTAAATTAGTCATTTCTATGACTAATTTAGGTACTTGTGACCTTCTTGTCATAGGATGGGTGATTGGTTCTTCTACAATAGTTGTTGAATCACAAAGGGTAACCTTTTCCATACCTTCAGTGATTTCCTCAATGATTGAGGTTTTAATAGGTGTGGATGTGTAAGGCGGTGCAGTAGGGATTGGTGTGATATCATGAAGAGGAATCATTGATGTGCTGGGTTTTTTGATTCTGTTCATGACCTTTCTCTGTATGGTGACTATAACAGCAAGTGCTAAGATAATCATGCCTGAGCAGACTGGCTGCTATCAGAACTGAAATGAATGATAAGCTCTGAATTATTGTAATGAAAATGAAGACTGGTAAGACAAGGTTAATGAATATGTCTTAATAATAAGTCATATTTACTATTCATTATAAGAAATACAAGATCTATCCTGTGAAGCATGATAATGTATGATGGGGTTATCCATTTCTAATGGTCTAGGGGAATTATTTTGATATTTCTTTGAATATCTCATTATCATAAAGTCTACCATCAATAAAATGAAATTGTAAACAGTAAAATAGCAATAACTATCTATATCCATAAGTTATCTTTATTACCTGTCACATTTGTACCATCTTGATGAGTGGTTGACATGTGAACCTCAGCAGGATCTACAAAACATTTTCAGATACAATAGAATATTTACACTCATTTTTAGCTCACCTGGCCCGAAGGGCCGGTGAGCTAATGTCATGGCGCGGCGTCAGTCGTCCGTCGTCCGTCCGTCCGTCAACATTTCCTTTAAATCACTACTAGTCATAGAGTTCTGCATGGATTGTAACCAAATTTGGCCACAAACATCCTTGGGGGAAGGAGAACAGAACTTGTATAAATTTTGGCTCTGACCCCCTGGGGGCAGGAGGGGCGGGGCCCAATAAGGGAAATAGAGGTAAATCTTATAAATTGCTACTTGTCCTAGAGTTCTTCATGGATTGTGACCAAATTTGGCCACAAAGATCCTTGGCGGAAGGGGAACAGAACTTGTATAAATTTTGGCTCTGACCCCCTGGGGGCAGGAGGGGCGGGGCCCAATAAGGGAAATAGAGGTAAATCTTATAAATTGCTACTTGTCCTAGAGTTCTACATGGATTGTAACCAAATTTGGCCACAAACATCCTTGGGGGAAGGGGAACAGAACTTGTATAAATTTTGGCTCTGGTCCCCCGGGGGCAGGAGGAGTGGGGCCAAATAGGGGAAATAGAGGTAAATCCTTTAAATCGGTACTAGTCATAGATTTCTACATGGATTGTAACCAAATTTGGCCACAAACATCCTTGGGGGAAGGGGAACAGAACTTGTATAAATTTTGGCTCTGGTCCCCCGGGGGCAGGAGGGGTGGGGCCCAATAAGGGAAATAGAGGTAAATCTTATAAATTGCTACTTGTCCTAGAGTTCTACATGGATTGTAACCAAATTTGGCCACAAACATCCTTGGGGGAAGGGGAACAGAACTTATATAAATTTTGGCTCTGGTCCCCCGGGGGCAGGAGGGGTGGGGCCAAATAGGGGAAATAGAGGTAAATCCTTTAAATCGCTACTAGTCATAGATTTCTACATGGATTGTAACCAAATTTGGCCACAAACATCCTTGGGGGAAGGGGAGAAGAACTTGTATAAATTTTGGCTCTGGTCCCCCGGGGGCAGGAGGGGTGGGGCCCAATAAGGGAAATAGAGGTAAATCTTATAAATTGCTACTTGTCCTAGAGTTCTACATGGATTGTAACCAAATTTGGCCACAAACATCCTTGGGGGAAGGGGAACAGAACTTGTATAAATTTTGGCTCTGGTCCCCCGGGGGGCAGGAGGAGTGGGGCCAAATAGGGGAAATAGAGGTAAATCCTTTAAATCGGTACTAGTAATAGATTTCTACATGGATTGTAACCAAATTTGGCCACAAACATCCTTGGGGGAAGGGGAACAGAACTTGTATAAATTTTGGCTCTGGTCCCCCGGGGGCAGGAGGGGTGGGGCCCAATAAGGGAAATAGAGGTAAATCTTATAAATTGCTACTTGTCCTAGAGTTCTACATGGATTGTAACCAAATTTGGCCACAAACATCCTTGGGGGAAGGGGAACAGAACTTGTATAAATTTTGGCTCTGGTCCCCCGGGGGCAGGAGGGGTGGGGCCAAATAGGGGAAATAGAGGTAAATCCTTTAAATCGCTACTAGTCATAGATTTCTACATGGATTGTAACCAAATTTGGCCACAAACATCCTTGGGGGAAAGGGAACAGAACATGTATAAATTTTGGCTCTGACCCCACGGGGGCAGGAGGGGGGCGGGGCCCAATAGGGGAAATAGAGGTAAATCCTATAAATCACTACTTGTCCTAGAGTTCTGCATGGATTGTAACCAAATTTGGCCACAAACATCCTTGAGGGAAGGGGGACAGAACTTGTATAAATTTTGGCTCTGACCCCCTGGGGGCAGGAGGGGCGGGGCCCAATAAGGGAAATAGAGGTAAATCTTATAAATTGCTACTTGTCCTAGAGTTCTACATGGATTGTAACCAAATTTGGCCACAAACATCCTTGGGGGAAGGGGAACAGAACTTGTATAAATTTTGGCTCTGGTCCCCCGGGGGCAGGAGGAGTGGGGCCAAATAGGGGAAATAGAGGTAAATCCTTTAAATCGGTACTAGTCATAGATTTCTACATGGATTGTAACCAAATTTGGCCACAAACATCCTTGGGGGAAGGGGAACAGAACTTGTATAAATTTTGGCTCTGGTCCCCCGGGGGCAGGAGGGGTGGGGCCCAATAAGGGAAATAGAGGTAAATCTTATAAATTGCTACTTGTCCTAGAGTTCTACATGGATTGTAACCAAATTTGGCCACAAACATCCTTGGGGGAAGGGGAACAGAACTTGTATAAATTTTGGCTCTGGTCCCCCGGGGGCAGGAGGAGTGGGGCCAAATAGGGGAAATAGAGGTAAATCCTTTAAATCGGTACTAGTCATAGATTTCTACATGGATTGTAACCAAATTTGGCCACAAACATCCTTGGGGGAAGGGGAACAGAACTTGTATAAATTTTGGCTCTGGTCCCCCGGGGGCAGGAGGGGTGGGGCCCAATAAGGGAAATAGAGGTAAATCTTATAAATTGCTACTTGTCCTAGAGTTCTACATGGATTGTAACCAAATTTGGCCACAAACATCCTTGGGGGAAGGGGAACAGAACTTATATAAATTTTGGCTCTGGTCCCCCGGGGGCAGGAGGGGTGGGGCCAAATAGGGGAAATAGAGGTAAATCCTTTAAATCGCTACTAGTCATAGATTTCTACATGGATTGTAACCAAATTTGGCCACAAACATCCCTGGGGGAAAGGGAACAGAACATGTATAAATTTTGGCTCTGACCCCACGGGGGCAGGAGGGGCGGGGCCCAATAGGGGAAATAGAGGTAAATCCTATAAATCACTACTTGTCCTAGAGTTCTGCATGGATTGTAACCAAATTTGGCCACAAACATCCTTGAGGGAAGGGGGACAGAACTTGTATAAATTTTGGCTCTGGTCCCCCGGGGGCAGGAGGGGCGGGGCCCAATAGGGGAAATAGAGGTAAATCCTTTAAATTGCTACTTGTCATAGAGTTCTTCATGGATTGTAACCAAATTTGGCCACAAACATCCTTGGGGAAGGGGAACAGAACTTGTATAAATATTGGCTCTGGCCCTCCGGGGACAGGAGGGGTAGGGCCCAATAGGGGAAATAGAGGTAAATCCTTTAAATTGCTACTTGTCATAGAGTTCTTCATGGATTGTAACCAAATTTGGCCACAAACATCCTTGGGGGAAGGGGAACAGAACTTGTATAAATTTTGGCTCTGGTCCCCCGGGGGCAGGAGGGGTGGGGCCCAATAGGGAAATTTGATGTTAATATTCAAATTCCTTCAGAAAAGAAACAATGAACCTGTATTCAGAACATTACTTTGCATTAAAAACCAGGTGAGCGATACAGGCCCTCTGGGCCTCTTGTTTTTCTCCTTGCTGAAATTTCAAATACAATACTATGAAAATTGCATTGTGATTCCCCCAGTGAGAACAAAGCAATACTGTTATGAACAGTTATTTAAAACTCTTGCTTTTTAGCTCACCTGGCCCGAAGGGCCGGTGAGCTTATGTCATGGCGCGGCGTCCGTCGTCCGTCCGTCAACATTTCCTTTAAATCGCTACTAGTCATAGAGTTCTGCATGGATTGTAACCAAATTTGGCCACAAACATCCTTGGGGGAGGGGGAACAGAACTTGTATAAATTTTGGCTCTGTCCCCCCCCCCCCCGGGGCAGGAGGGGCGGGGCCCAATAGGGGAAATAGAGGTAAATCCTATAAATCGCTACTTGTCCTAGAGTTCTGCATGGATTGTAACCAAATTTGACCACAAACATCCTTGGGGGAAGGGGAACAGAACTTGTATAAATTTTGGCTCTGGTCCCCCGGGGGCAGGAGGGGTGGGGCCCAATAGGGGAAATAGAGGTAAATCATTTAAATCGCTACTAGTCATAGAGTTCTACATGGATTGTAACCAAATTTGGCCACAAACATCCTTGGGGGAAGGGGAACAGAACTTGTATAAATTTTGGCTCTGGTCCCCCGGGGGCAGGAGGGGTGGGGCCCAATAAGGGAAATAGAGGTAAATCTTATAAATTGCTACTTGTCCTAGAGTTCTACATGGATTGTAACCAAATTTGGCCACAAACATCCTTGGGGGAAGGGGAACAGAACTTGTATAAATTTTGGCTCTGGTCCCCCGGGGGCAGGAGGAGTGGGGCCAAATAGGGGAAATAGAGGTAAATCCTTTAAATCGGTACTAGTCATAGATCTCTACATGGATTGTAACCAAATTTGGCCACAAACATCCTTGGGGGGAAGGGGAACAGAACTTGTATAAATTTTGGCTCTGGTCCCCCCGGGGGCAGGAGGGGTGGGGCCCAATAAGGGAAATAGAGGTAAATCTTATAAATTGCTACTTGTCCTAGAGTTCTACATGGATTGTAACCAAATTTGGCCACAAACATCCTTGGGGGAAGGGGAACAGAACTTATATAAATTTTGGCTCTGGTCCCCGGGGGCAGGAGGGGTGGGGCCCAAATAGGGGAAATAGAGGTAAATCCTTAAATCGCTACTAGTCATAGATTTCTACATGGATTGTAACCAAATTTGGCCACAAACATCCCTGGGGGAAAGGGAACAGAACATGTATAAATTTTGGCTCTGACCCCACGGGGCAGGAGGGGCGGGGCCCAATAGGGGAAATAGAGGTAAATCCTATAAATCACTACTTGTCCTAGAGTTCTGCATGGATTGTAACCAAATTTGGCCACAAACATCCTTGAGGGAAGGGGGACAGAACTTGTATAAATTTTGGCTCTGGTCCCCCGGGGGCAGGAGGGGCGGGGCCCAATAGGGGAAATAGAGGTAAATCCTTTAAATTGCTACTTGTCATAGAGTTCTTCATGGATTGTAACCAAATTTGGCCACAAACATCCTTGGGGGAAGGGGAACAGAACTTGTATAAATATTGGCTCTGGCCCTCCGGGGACAGGAGGGGTAGGGCCCAATAGGGGAAATAGAGGTAAATCCTTTAAATTGCTACTTGTCATAGAGTTCTTCATGGATTGTAACCAAATTTGGCCACAAACATCCTTGGGGGAAGGGGAACAGAACTTGTATAAATTTTGGCTCTGGTCCCCCGGGGGCAGGAGGGGTGGGGCCCAATAGGGAAATTTGATGTTAATATTCAAATTCCTTCAGAAAAGAAACAATGAACCTGTATTCAGAACATTACTTTGCATTAAAAACCAGGTGAGCGATACAGGCCCTCTGGGCCTCTTGTTTTTCTCCTTGCTGAAATTTCAAATACAATACTATGAAAAATTGCATTGTGATTCCCCCAGTGAGAACAAAGCAATACTGTTTATGAACAGTTATTTAAAACTCTTGCTTTTTAGCTCACCTGGCCCGAAGGGCCGGTGAGCTTATGTCATGGCGCGGCGTCCGTCGTCCGTCCGTCAACATTTCCTTTAAATCGCTACTAGTCATAGAGTTCTGCATGGATTGTAACCAAATTTGGCCACAAACATCCTTGGGGGGAGGGGGAACAGAACAT